>NC_133489.1:8425324-8458097 GCF_025370935.1 Choristoneura fumiferana
CAATGGCCCAGGGGGGGGGGCAAGTGATATGGAGAATGAGAAACTGCCCGCTCCCTGCCCCCCCTTGGCGACATCCTGATGATAAGTTTGCAGGTGAGCAAGTAATTGTTTTTAAACGGTTTTGACTATAATAGTACTTATCATCTTTATTATATACATTTTTTCAGGTCTGTGAACAAAAAAGAACTGAAAACCATGAAAAGAGACAAAAGGAATGGGATCAGTTTATTGATGATATGAACTTTAAATGCCAGCGGATTGATAACGCATTTGAAGAAAAAGAAGAAGAACTAAGAGACCTTTACGCTGACCTTAACCATAAACTCAACATAACCAAATAACCCTAACATGGATCAAAAAGGTTGTGTCATTGATCCATCCCTGAAACTTTATCCGTCTGAAAAATTAAAGAATTTCTTACAAACCTTGAAACAGGATTATGAAATTCCAGATAACATTTCAAAATTTTTGAAAGTTCAAACTAAGGTCATGAAGGATAAACTTAAGCTAAAAAATGACAATGCAGTACATCAATTAAATGAAACAGAGGTTTCTAATCTGCATAAAATTATAGCTGCAGTTGAGAAGTTGGAACCTAAACAGCCTGAAGCAGTAGTGGTAAAAGCTGCAGATAGTGAAATTGAGGAGATTGATGATTTACTTAAAGATGCACTTGATGAAGAAGACAGTGAAAAAACTAATGAGGAATTAAAGCCTGAAACAACTGAAGCAAAGGAAGACACTAGTGCTGAAGAAGTCACCAAAGAGAAAAGAGAAGATCCTTACCTTTTGACCTCGGATTTAGATTGGCTGTATGTTTATCTCAACAATATCAGAACAACTGAAAAAGACACACCTTATTTGCATGAGTTGATGGAAGGGATAGAAATTGTAATGCCAGAGAACAGTGTGATCAAAAGGAATCCAGTTTTAGAAGCAAGATGTGTTAAACTTAGGTCACAACAAGAGGCAAGGGATTACAGGAAAATGACAAAAGGTGTTGATAATGTAAGAATTAGGTTTCCAGATGACAGCATCGCTTTTCAATGTAAGTAAAGATTACTTAAGCTCTTAAGAGATGTGATTTAATGTATAACTAAAAAATAATTATGCCGCTTTTGTAAACATGCATACAGATCTACTGAAAAAGTTGAAACTAGTTGTTCTTGTATTATAAATATGAGTTGAACCGTTTAATAATTTAGTTTTGTTGGTAAAAATCATTAAAAACATATATAATTTATATTGATGAGCCTGCATTATCAAATTAGAAAATGAGTTATCGTTAATTATTTTAAATTTATTTTGACTCATTGATTAATACTATTCTGTACAAAGTTTTATTTCTGTATAAAGTGAATTATGCAGTCGGTTTGACAGATTTTAAATTCTAAATTGATCTAAATTACAATATTGTTTTAATTTTTTGATTATAGAGATGAGTCATCAGTCATCTCTATTATTTCATAATCAAGCAAAATACTGAATCTATTCTAGAATATCATTATGACTAAAAACAATGGAGGAAATAATAATGACTCATATGGGCCTATGAATCAATCAGTTAGGATGTTGTAATAACTTGTATTTTTTTCAGTGAAGCAAATGAACCGACAGCTGATAGCCATTGGCCAGTTCATAATTTCAATATTTGCTGGATTCCTGTTTGGGTTCCGAGGAGTGGAATGGATGGTGGGGAATTTAGACTTTGGTTTCCGACTACTTCTTGGCGTGATGTGTGCCCTGGTCATCGCACTCGCCGAAATTTACTTCCTGGCCAAGAAACTTAATGAAGAATTAAGCGTTCCTGAAACTGTACAATTAGGAGGGCCACCCAAATTTGTTGATGATAAAACATATGACTATGACAAAAAGAAAATTAAAGTAGGTGGCAAAGAACATCAGGATTAAACTTAAGATACAAGTACATTTTGTAATAATTTCTGTATATTTACTTAGTAGACAATTATGAATAAAGATTTCAAACATTAATTCTGGTCATTTATTAATTCCTACGGTCGCCAACGTGTCACCAACTGAGCATAAAATTTCGAACTGTTTACGGGGGTGCTCAATCAAACTACCAGTGGCGTAGCTAGGTAACCAAAGGCCCTGGGGCAAAAAATAAACTAGGGCCCCAACAAAATCATCGTTTGTTCCGTATTCGTCGTATTCCGAATTTGACTTACTCCAGATTTGTTATTTATAATTTGTAAGTCAAGAGTCCGAGGGGCCTCCTGAGCTTGGGGGCCCGGGACACTGCCCTGTCTAGCCCTCCGGTAGCATCGCCGCTGCAAACTACCCAACGGGACCCAACCATCTGCTGAATACATGGATACTTCGAGGAATGTTTTGTTCCGTTCCGTTCAGGCTGATAGTATTTAACAGCAGAGTGAAAGGGACGGTAAGATGCGAATATCAGAATAGACTTTCCCGTATTATTATATTACTTACTCTATGGAATAGAATAGACCCCCTGTCCTGTACCACAGCAAACTGTAACAGCAAAAATAAGAGTACAATTTTTTCTGTTCGATCATCTTTATCTGCACTAAATTCACGATTTAAAAAAATACAAATTATTTTTAATCTCAATAAGTCGGATTCCAGGGCATGAGTTATTCCCCTTTCGCTTCATTTTACTCATTTAACATTCAATAATTTATATTAAGCAAGTGACAAAGAAGCATTTATAACTGATAAGTGAACATATTTTGACTATTGTACAATAGAACTGTTAACACTTGCTCCTGAAATAAACATTTTGTCTTCGTACTTTGTAGGACTTAATCTAAACTTTTAATATGTTTCAAAACAAATCAATCTGTTATCGTGTAAAGGAACGGTAAAATAGCCTAAACACTTATGTATGTAAACGTAAACATGACTTTTTGTTTTGTCAATTTTGACATTTCGGTTGCACAACTATTGATTATGTCGCGTCTTGCCTTCTCCAACGTTCGATGCGGTATGTATTTGATGAATCATAATATTTTCAACGTATATTTAAGCTCGGACGCCGCGCAATAACAACATTCTCTTTCGAGTCTTACTGCGAGGTTGACGTTATCCGTTTGATTTAACTTTTATAAACAGACTGTGTCAAAGTAAATATACATTAATTCTTTAAAAATACTTGTTTTGTGAGTTTCCTTTGTAGTTCAATTGCTCTTTTGACTATCTTTGGTGAACTTTTGCTCTGTGTGTGTTTAGGCTAAACTAAAGGTAAGGCTTTTGTGTTCAAGTTAACTAGGTATATCAACACATCAAAATGGCGACTAGCGATATTTATTTATTTCGTTTGTATTTACTGGATATATTTAATTTAATTACTTACAATAGTAAGTGAGTGGTACTTAACATTAAAGTGCTTTACAAAACTAAACTTTAAAGACTCTTTGTTTATCTAACTTAATTTAAAATTTCATCATCTGGAATTGAAGACAATGAACTCCATACAAAAAAAATGTTATCTTGTCAAACAGGAAAGTATATGTAAGATGGACCTCAAACAATATACATAGTGAAGACATTGCTCTATAAAAACCAATTTGAAATAGTGTTTTTTTTTTAAACAGCTATGGAAGACTTAGTTCCCTTCAAGGTGTTCTGCTTCTGGCAGCCTGAAGGCAAGCCAGAGGTCCGCAGGTTCGGGATTGAGAAGAGTGTGGTGACAAGCTACCACTACCTGAATGCTAAGCTGCAAGATGTTTTTCCCGGACTTAAGGGAAAGGCCTACACTGTCCAGTGGAAAGGTTAATATTTAGTGATCTTCAAATTTGTTTCAGTCCCTTTACATGCAGCATTTGAGTATCAACTCTGCATTTGCATTGGCTATGGCCACTGGTTTCAGTAACCAATTGAATGTTAAATGAAATGAAGAATAATGTGTCTTATGGTAGTATTATAATTTTCTGTTACTAATTTTGTCTGGGTGAAATTTTTTATAAAGCCCATGACTATGTCTGCTGAGAAATTGTTTATTGCTATCTAATTTTCCTGGATAAAAACTATCCTATATCCTTCCCAGTCTCAAATTATTTCAGTTCGCGGTTCAATGGCTTAAATTTTTATTATTATTAGTTCAACTTTTACTGATCTAGTCTAGTGCATTAGACCATGACAAGAGTAAGAGCTTTGCAATTTTCAAAATTATTTTAGGTTTTAAAGTGAACTTTTCTTGTCACTTATTTATTACCTATTCTTTTGCACTACAAAATACATGAATATCGTGAAGGATAAAATATAATGGAGCTTTTTCCAGTAAATAAAACTAAAAAAATGTGTATCCAGTATGTGAGGGGGGGATAAGTTTGACAATCCCCTTTGGCACAATAATTGCAGATCCAACTGTTAATAGAGTCATGTCTTGATATATTTAGGTACAATAAAATGCAACTGAAACCAGCTGTCTTTATTGTTCTCAAAGTATATTATTAAGCGTTGACAACTATTCAAAATGAACTGCTAGCATTAGGTTTTAATATAATTTCTTCTTTTCCTTTCCATTTAGATGAGGATGGTGATGATGTTACCATTTCATCAGATGATGAAATGATGATTGCCCTAGCGGCCATGCGCGCTGACGTGTACAAGCTCTATGTAAGCCCTAAGCCCAAGTCTGATGATGAAAAGGATAACATTGAGGTCATGCTCACTGGTTTCCCTGAAGTTTCATGTGGTAAGTTTCTCTTTGTGGCTCCTTATTAGTGTTACACTTTTTAACATTTCATTGCAAAAGTTGTTATGTACTTATGGCTGTTTAGGTATTTTATTGGATGGCAGAATTTAGACATACACTGTAAACTATCTAATTTAATTGAGATAAAACTGTTAGAGAATTTACAACATTACATCTTTCATACAAAGATAGAAGTGTTAAAAAAATAAAATGTTTCTTAATGGATAAATCTACTGGTTCAATTGAATAAAGTGTTTTTGAATCATTAAGATTTTCTTGACTGGACTAACAAAATTTAAAGTAAATGGGATAAAAAAAGGACTTTCCCGTCAAAAACCAGAGTTAGGTTAAAACCAAACAATCTAGCAACCCATGTTTATTTTATTACATAGTTGTTTGAGGTAGCAAATTGTGTAGTTTGAAAAAAATTATAAGGCAAATATTTATAGCTACTGAGTTGGTTGTAAACAATAAACAATATGTTGGAATTCTGTTTCTCCAACAAAAAATACTAGATGATGAAGCAAATTTGATCAGCAGAATTTGTAGCTATTTACGTCAGTTTATAAATTATTATGGTAATTTATTCTCTAATCCAGCAAACCACTTAAAAGCAGTCAAACAGCTTTGAGATATGAACAAAATAGTCTTAGAACTTGTGAAATAAATAGGTATTATAAGCATCATAACAATAAACATTACTACTCAGTATAATTAACAAGTCAGAACTCAAGGGCTGCTGCACACATTATAATTGTCTTGAATTGTAATTACAAATAATTATATTTATTTTTCCACCTAATAAGCTAGAGCAATGACTTCTATTGCCCTTGAGCCAGTAAAAGTTTGCATCATAAGAGTTAATTATTCGATCGCAATAAAGCATAGTTAGTTACCTTACCTAAACTATACCTATATATTTATGCATACATACAAGTCGTCCGCTATATCTGGCGCCTTTCGAAATTGTATGTATATACTTGTGTTTTCTGTACTGCTTACTCTGTTGGTGTGCAATAAAGAGTTATTGTATTGTATTGTATTTTATACAAATATTCTTTAATATACATGAGATTCTTATCCTTACTTGTTTAACTGATTTTGGGAGTGTACTACAACATTTAAAGGTTTTTAGTTTACCTAGTTACATTCGTAAAATAACAATTAAATCATTAAATTTAACTGTTGATTATGCAACATAAGCACTACTGAATAAGATCCCATCAATCAACACTTGACAAAGATTTGAGGAAAAAGTCAAGTTAATAATTTTTCATTAAATCTATTATCAGGGCAAGTAGGTACGCTAAATGCGGCTACGTTAACCTAATTTAATGCACATAAAAGTACAAAGTGTCATAATATCGGAAAAAAGATTGTGCAAAAAATAAACCTGACCCGTATTTGCATCCTCTGTACTACAAGTACTTCTCCATATCTTCTACATAGCTTTCTACTAATTTTTGTTGTTATGATCAGGCCCGAGTGCCGAGCACTTCGGGGTGACTTGCGACGGTTGCGACGGCATGGTGGTAGGTTACCGCTACAAGTGCACCTCCTGTGATGACTATGACCTGTGCGCCCGCTGCGAGGCCAGCGGCGTCCATCCCGACCACTGCATGGTGCGCGTGCCTGCTCCTTCCATGCCGGTAAGATTGTACTTCTATTTGTAGATTACATTCCATTATTTAGGTCAAGCATTATTCTTCTCTATGTCTATGAGGGAAGCCTATGTCCAACAGTGGACATCCTGCGGCTGATATGATGATGATGATGTTATTCTTCTCTAAATATTTTAAAGTGAAATAGATCGGATTATAGAAAACTTGCTTCGCTTTGATTCATAAGTAAAGTCTGCTAATTAGGCCATACCAGCTAATCTAAAGACAAATTGATGTGTTAAAGTGAGATGAAAATATATGGTGCTAATTCTTACTTATAATTACGTCTCAGGTTGGCTAACGTTGTAGAGGAGTGTAATGTTTACATGAAAAGTTTAATTCTTAATTCGTTGTAGATAGGGCTTATGGGCGTTATAAATTGGACCCTTGGACTTTATACTTCTTTTAATAGTACTTGTTAAAATATCAGTATTCAAGTGTTTATCACATTTAAAATCATGTTAATTTAGTTAGGTTGTCCACAAGCATAATTTTAAGTCTTCCCGCAGCGCGCATTGATCCGAGCGGCCATCAAGCGCTCGCGCCACTTCTTGAAGTCCGTCGCCATCGCCCCCGAAGAAGAGGGTTGCCACAAGCGCCACCGCCGCGACCGCAGCGCAGAGAAGAAGCGCGACCACCACCGCGACCACCACCGCGACCACCGTGAGCGCCGCCCCCGCACCAGCTGGCTCGAGACATTCGCTACCTACATGAACGAATTCGCCAATCTCGCCGGCGATGTCAACAGCGATGCCCTGAACGACCCAAAAGACATCAAAACTGACACCACTCAAAACAAAAGAAGACTGCCCCAGAAACTTCTCAAGCCACTCCTACCAACACCCCTGGCCCTGGCTGCCCTTTCCAACCGAATGTTCAAAACATTCAGAAGATTCTCGAAGCTTACATGACTCAGTTAAATTTGAATGTCAACGCACCCAATGGCGATGACGATGAGATGGGACAAGGAGACAGGAAGAGCCCTGAAGCTGAAAAAGTGAATGTTGTTGATAAAGTGCCCATCAAGACCGAGCCAGAAGCATCCACTAGCAATGCAGAGAAGAGGGAGCCGTCCCTGGACAAAGCTGATGACTGGATGATGGTCAACCAGGACAAAGGTATGATCAAAGTCCAAAATTATAATTATTTTTACTATAAGTGATTGCCCAACAAACTGACCAATATTTTTTTAGTTGCTTGAGAAATTAACTTGGTCCATTAAATAATTTGTACCTACTATGTGTCACTGAGCCAATTAACAATAAGATATTTCTGTCTTTAGAATTGATGGAAGCTTATGTGAACGCAAAGCCAACTGCCCCAGAGGAGCAGAATCCGATCGGTTTCAACTTGCCACAAGAATTCCAGCAACGCGTCAACATTTCTGGAGGAAACCTGTATCCGCCTCTAAATATGGCTACTGCAGGTAAAAAGTTCATACTATCAATGTTGAAATCGTTTTCATTCTTGCCTCTTCTCTCCTTGCTTTAATTTATCTTTGGCTCATTTGTCAATTAAGCTATCTAAGTGAATGATGCTAGCATAAAATGTGAAGATTACGCACGTGAATTTATTTGAGCAACAATCGACTTGTCCCAACCTTGTGCTAGTTAACCTAAGGACAATGATGTTTTGAATATGTTGAGTGATTAAGGTCTGCTTTTGTTTCCGTTCGCCATAGAAATAACAAACTAGACCTCAATGCCTTATAATAGAATTCACTAGTTTTGAACCAGGGAGTAAACTAAAGGAAAAAAAAGACTAATGACATCAGACATAGTGAGTAAAAAGCCGACGGAAAAGTCGGGCTGTATTTGTTTTTACAGTAAATTACATTTTACTGCTATTTTCAAGGGTTGAAGTGCGAAGTTACTGTCTTTATTTGGCTGTCAGTCGTTTCTGCTGTATTTCATTTGTGGCGTATATCCCATCATTGACTTTGATTCTAATATCTAGTGTTGAATACTAAAGAAGCTGAGCCGCTCAAGCCTCAGCCTGCCCCTGCGCCGGCCCAAGTTTCGGCCTCGGCTTCGGCTCCGACTCCGGCTCCGACCCCGGCTCCAACTCCGGCTCAGCCAAAGCCGGCTCAGGCTCCAAAACAGCCTCCGCCGCAATCCCAACCGCCGCGTCACCGCCACCCTAGTATGTATAAAGATATCTCTATGACATTATGAATTACAATCTATGTTAGGTATACTGAGATATCACGAGCTTAGGATACCTAGGAAAGCGGCCAGGGCACGTCGCTCACGTATTGCGTGATTATTTGATAAGCAGATATAAGAAATCTGTCCTCCCCCTTAGAACACGAGAAATCGTAGGAAAACGGTGATTAGTAATTAAGGAAATACAAAAAAAATATGAAAATTTAATATGTTCAAAACCATTTGTCGCCCTAGGTTCTTTTGTCTTACAAAAATTTCCATGATTCATAACTGAAAGTTAGCACTCACATAGAGGTCATGGGGGCAAAGTAAATATATACACGATTTTAATAAGAGATGTTATTTAAATAAAATGTCATCTGAATTTGAATAGTAGGTATTTTTTGTCACCAAAGCATTAAAGTGTTCTATGTACATTATTCGTGAGTCACAATACCATAAACTGTCTGATTCACTGATAATCTGCAGAGCAATAACAAACGAATGGGGACATGTTTGACAAATTTATTCGATTAGATATGATATGACTGTAATTTAACATTGTTTTGTGCTACTTTCAAAACTACACTTTTTTTCTTGCTATTTAGACGAAAATTACGTGACTTTGTTGAGTTTTCGATATTACTGTCTAAAGAGCGTAAAGCTAAACCTCTTTATTAGTAGCTGTGATATATGGCCATGAATTAGAAAACGGAATAAAAGTTTATGAACCACACACATAATCCTTGATTAATAAAAATTTAAGATAATAGTTATTTCTTATGAAAAACAAGTTATAGGAAATAGTGGCTAACTATTCTATTGTCACGTGTGCCATTTAGACGTTATTAAAATTCAGTTAATTCAGTACAAATTAGTAACTGAAAAGAAATGTTGTACTTGCAGCCATTAGGGATACTCATAATATTATCAATTTACCACTCAAAAATATAAATAATTTATTTTGATGTCACTTTCTATTCCACAGCTCCCCATATCGACGGAGCAATCCAGCAGATGCTCTCAATGGGTTTCACCAATGAAGGTGGCTGGCTGACTCAGCTTTTGGAAAGCAAGAACGGGAATATCGCTGCTGTTCTCGACCTCCTTACTCCGGTCAACCCTAAGCAGAAGTAAAGTCGATATAAGACGGATGATGGTCAGTTCCTACAACGCCATCTAACGGGCAGTAGCTGAACTGTGCTTGTGTACTTTGTGGATTTCATTGCACGGTTACTGTGTATCTCTAATCGTTCATATACGAATTATATGACTGTATCGATATTTTACTTTGATGTCTAATCGTAAAGTTAGCACATAATTATTCTTGCTAACACTGTTCATAAATGAAGTGCTTTCTTTACTAACTTGAATATGACTATTGATTATGCACCTGTATTATTTTCAACTTATTATTATAAAATGACATTTTTAGATATCTTTGTTGTTAATTTAATAAATGTGGTCTACAAGATAATTGCATCAGTAGTCAATTAACTTCTAAAAGTTGACAATACATACACCTGGCTACTCAAATTCCTATCAACTTTGCATTTACTCTACATCAAATAAACTGCAGTTTTTCAACCGCAAACAAGGCTAAAGTAACCAGGTAGAATTGTGTAATGTGATATCAATAAATTCCGATGCGGAGTTAAACAGGAATGGCCTATAAAACCTTAAATAGAAGGATTGTGATACATAAAGTGATGACAAAATACGACTAATAATTTTTAGTCTTCAAATAATTATTGTTAGATATAGTACATGGATGATGTATCTAATATTTTAATCAATAAAGGCATATTATGGGAAAACTTTTGGTGTTATTAATAACGTATTTGATTTTATATAAGTTTTATTTGATAAATCCATAAGATTGCTTCTTCGGGCCAAAGTTTTCTTTTCTCTCTCGTAATAAGGCGTGGCCCAAGGCTTTATCCAGAGATTTAGCAGCGATTCTGAAAATAATATAAACATCTGATATTTCGAGTCGTCATGATGATGATGATGATAATCTGAGTGATTTATGAAAGACTAGCTGTTGCCCACGACTCCGCGTAGAATTCGTTTATCGCTATCCCGCGAAAACTATGCAATCCAAACAATCTTTACGTCCTTTCCCGGGATTCAAACTCTGTTAACCGAATTTTTTCTAAATCGGTCAGCGGTTTAGAAGTGAAAAGGTAACAAAAAAAAAAAAAACAACAAACTTTCGCATTTATAATATTAGTGGCATCATCTGCAACTTGAGAATTTTTGTATTTCTGTATCAATGTACAAGAAGTTATGTAATCTACCAACGTCAAATTACTTAACTTCTTGAACACCACCCAATAGGACTTACATTCCCTGTTTGATAGCATCCTTCAAAGTAGGTTGCGCCACGCTTCCCGGCCCATTTATTGCGATTGTGCTGCACTTGCCACCCTCGGGCACTGCATCCAGCGCCTCTGTGGAGTAATGGCGAGGGTTGCCAGTCACCCCGACGATCAGGGATACGGCACTGCAACTCTCTTCCTCTGCCGATGGGTCAACCACGCATTTCTCGCCGATTTTGCATAATGTCACCTGGAGGATTTTGTATGGTCAATTTTATAATGTGGGTTTACTTTACACCAAGCTAGCATGAAAACATATGACGGAGCGAGCGTGAAGTGTATCTGCTTCAGCTTGAGCAAAAATGCTATACGGATGTCCGGTTGTTCTCTACAGGTCACACTTTTCAACGAAATTTTGTGATTTGATTTGATAATTATGCGATTTTTTTGTCGATTCTGTTTTTGAAAATTTGACACTGGGCCCGCATGAGAACTACGGCCCAAGCTTTCTCACTCTGAGAGGAGGCCGGTGCATGGGACATATATAGGTGGCATGATTTATTTTCATGATGACGATGACTACTATGTTGCTCTTCTCAGTTCAGCAATGTTCTTACCAAAAGGGGAGCAGATCCTACATCCAACAGTTTGCTATCATATGGATCATCAGATAGCTGCAAGTCTACATTCCCTCCGTCCATCAAAACGGCTTTCACCAGTGGTATCCTTGTATTGAATAGCGCACCTTTAACTGCTAAAGAAACGGCGTCACACAAGTTACCACCACTTTCTAAAATCTGAAACAAAATATTTTACCATGAGATGATTAAAAATTGGGAGATGACGTTACTACAGGAGGTCTCTTATCATGTCAGCCGAATGTCGTCCACTGTTGGACATAGGCCTCCCCCAAGGCTCTCCACTCAGATCGGTCTTGTGCTTTCCGAATCCACCGCAATCCCGCGATCTTAACCAGGTCGTCGCTCCATCTTGTTGGAGGCCTACCGACAGCTCGTCTCCCGGTCCGCGGACGCCACTCGAGTACCTTCAGACCCCATCGGCCATCAGTCCTGCGAGCAATGTGCCCCGCCCACTGCCACTTCAGTTTCGCAACTCTTAGGGCTATGTCGGTAACCTTAGTTCTACTGCGGATATCACCATTTCTGATTCTATCCCGCAGAGAAACCCCGAGCCTAGTCCTCTCTATAGCCTGAGTGACTTTGAGCTACCTCATGAGGCCCATCGTTAGCGCCCACGTCTCAGATCCGTAAGTCATCACTAGCAACACTGGTCAAAGAAGTTGAACCTACCTAGCTGGGCCATAATCGTCAACAACTTCGAGCGTAGAGCCTCCGACTATTAATGGAGTTGGCATAACATGGACATTAAGACATGACTTTCGCCTTGTCCATGTACATTGTTAGGCGGAAACTCTGCTGAGGTCGGTGAGCATAGCACAGTAGGTCTCTCGTTAGGATACATTTTAATAAATACCTACCAGAATATCAATGTAGAGTTTCCAACATTGTTTTCCTTCTAAAATGGAAAGTTGTTTGAGATCAAATGCTTGGGAGGAATGATAAGCTCGTTGCATCAGGTTTGCTATGCTATTAGCAAGTTGTTCTCCTCCACGACCCTCAAATTCTGGAGTGGCATTGGCAGAACTGAAAATAAAAAGGAAATTCTCATTAGCACCACTTTTACAAGCATTTTTTATTTAACGCCATCTATTGCAGCGAAGTTAAATTATTTGTTGTCATTTATTGACAATAGATGTCAGAGTAGTAACTTTGATAACAGACCCATCTGGTGAGGAGTAGCAAAACTATGAAAAACGTATGTAACATGAACACCCTAGATAGTGAATCTACTCGATAATAGATGTCAGAGTAGTAACCTTGCTAACAGACCCATCTAGTGAGAAGTAGCAAAGCTATGGAAATCGCATGTAACATAAACATCCTAAATAGTTAAGCTACTCGGCAATAGATGTCAGAATGCAAGATGTCAGTAAGCATACACATGAAGTTTTTTTTTATATTGAACATAAAGCAAATTGTCGGGAGACAAGAAAGCCACTAATTACCACTTCAAGTCAAGAGGGATAATCAAAGTTATCCATAGCATTGTCAGGTTAATATTCCACATATGTTTTTTGGAGTTAGCAACTTTTGCTTGTCACCTGGCGAAATGTAATATGAAACAAAACATAAACAAAAGAACTGTTAAAGCAGTTTGCTTTATTTTCATTATTTAGCATATTAGATGATCAAATCACTATTATCATCATATTAGCCATAAAATGTCCACTTTTGGTCATGGGCCTTCCTACTCCATAGACCTCCAGTTACTTTGGCTGGAGATTGATCGATTAAAATATGAATGAAATACTCTCTATAAGTACAGTTGAAGAACAGAACTTAATCACATGCCAGGTAAGAACCTTTTCACAATTAATTTCACGGTGGTCTCTTTGGAAAATGGAATAGAATTATGGAATGTCAACATGACATCTTCAGTGAAAAGGTTCCACCCTAGTATGTCATTCAATTTATTTGATTAGTTCCTGATTCGCCAGATTCTAGTTTTGTTGGATTCTTGCTTGTTTTGTAGTTGCACAATAGGATATAACTTCAATTGCCTAGAAATAGGTTAGATTCATATTTTAAAGGAAACAGGATAATTTTCCAGGTAAAATACCACCTTTGTCCTCAATAATAATTTTTAAAGCCAGACATTTTTATAGTTTTCTTTAACTGAAAAATTCAGACGAAACAAGAATCCGGCGAATGGGGAACTAATTGTTTATTCATCTGTTATGGTTAAGAAAACTGAATCAGGTATGGAACCATTTTATAACTAATTTCACTTTTGATTTATTTGGCAAATGTATGAGGATGTCAATGGTGAACCTTTGTACTACTAATGATATGGATTACTAGTAAGTAGCACAAATGCTCCAGCATGGTATGTGATTAAGTTTGATTAACTGTACATAAGATCCAACAACAAGGGCACAATTCTCATAAAAAATGGTTTGTGTAATCAAATTTTTATTTATATCATATAACAATGGTAATTCTAGTTATAACAGCCTAAAAGGTTTAACCAGAAAATGAAGATCTTTTTGAAATCCTGCAGATTGTTTAGACTGAGAGCCTTACAACAAGTTGAGCCCGTTCAGTACACCCATTGGTTTAATTGCCCATGCCTATATGAATTTGACTGAATTTACATACTTGTATAAAATATGATATCAAAACAAACCTTGCCAGTACTCACCAATCAACAAAAAACTCAATCTTTCCCAAGTTCGGTTTATCAGGTTTGGGAACATCTATTTCTGTTTTAACACCAACTAAGATATCTGTATTGGCCAAACGAAGCCGGGCAGAGCCACTTGCATGGCTCACTACATCAGTTTCAAGCTCCATAGGCCTGTAATCCATATTAGACCTTCCGTCTGATCGGTAATCATCCTGAAATAAATTGCATTTCAAGAAATGATTAAAGGTTGTTTTTGTTTCTTACAGTCAAGTTAGGTTAGAAATCGTTACTTACGTTGACACCGTGGAGGATAAATACTTTCTCAGCGGAACTTAAAAGAAGATTAGGCATTTTTACGTAACATTTACATTTAATATAAGTCAAATAGTTTAAGTTCAGCACCTATTTCAATTTAAAAACGACCGACCCACAAAACCTTCACAAAACATAAACATGTGTATTTGACTTTGACAGCTTCATCAATTTCAAATTGACAGACTGATTCTACAGCAGGGCTACTACGAAACTCGAAACTCGAAGTTCGTGCCGTGCGGTCCCTCTGACACTTATACTATTTAATACGAGTAGGATGGTACAATACGAACTTCGAGTTTCGAGTTTCATAGTAGCCCTGCAGGTATTTGGGCGACGCGAAAATCAAAACGTTTCGTTCATATTTTATTTATCATTTGAACAAAATAATCATCAAAAGTCAATTGAGAAATACAACATTTTGCTCTCATTATTATTTTTTAGCATGAAAATATTATTAGCTAGAGCGTTAATAAATAAAACAGGTGATTGGTTTAACACTGCCATCTATATTACGGTACTGTAATTAACTTTGTCTGCTGTTTTCGCATAACAATAAGTTTAGCTATTAGCCAATAGATGGCTAATAACCAGCTAAAGTACGGTACGTTATTGTTTGATTATATTATGTAGGTATGTAAACTAGTTGTTGCCTTGAGTTCATCTGTGAATAATTAATTTATCGCGATCCTGTGGGAACTAAGTAATTTAACCGGATGAAAACTATCCTAAAGATGTCTTCTACATCCATACCAAATTTCATCTAAATAGGTAGGTCTAAAAAAATCTAGTTTGATCGTAATAAATAGGTAGACACTTGAAATTTTCCAACGGTTTTTAGCTATTATTACGTATTTTTAATAATTGTAGTACGGAACCTTTCGTGTGCGAGTTCAACTGGCACTTGGTCGGTTTTTAGCAATAATCTTTTTTGAGTCATACATAGATTTGCCAAATTTCAGCAATAAAAAAATTAAATAAGAATAGTTGTTCCCGTAGAATGTCCGTCCACTGTTGGACATGGCGACGGACAGGACTCTTTGGGCAGGGGAGGGGAGAGCAGCTGCCCCCTTGGAAATTGTATGCTTTACGGTTTACAATGTACCGTCGTATTACACACTAGGTATGTACCTACGTACTTATACTATATGTTTCGTGTAGATCTTTGTGTAACGTGTATGAATAACAAGCACGAGGAAGTGACCCCAAAAAAGTGACTTGCTCTCGCCGGGGCCAGAAGCTCGGTACGCTGAGTGTACGCCCATGACGACTGATGATATTTTTTACGTAAAATGGCATAGAGATCATCTATTCTATGCCTGTATCTGCGTACATGCCCGAGACGCTACAGAATCTGGAAAGCTTCATCAGCCTGACCAATGCGTCAGCATCACCATCCTCAAAATGTTATTTAATGAGGGCTATCGCGTATGAATTCGCCACTAGAGGCGCTAGTGTAGCGTGAGGTGTCCGAAATGTCAAATCTCATAGTTTTTGGGTGAGCTACGCGGGTTTATTTATAATTAGAATAATTTTGTGAATATTTTATTCTGAAATTAATATCTGAAATGAATTATGGCAAGTATGCGTTCCGGGGCAATGAATGTCTGTGTTTTGAGACAGTTTTGTCTTTCGGAAACCTTTGTCCTCCCTTTTTTCCGAACAAAACGGGGACTATGCAACACTGTGGCATGCTCGATATTTTTATGGTACGGTTTTAAGGTGTATTCAATATGATTTTAATCTAAACTTTGTTTTCACGCCCGTAATAACAGACTTTGAAAGCCATACTTACTTAAAAACCTCATGCAACAGTGCGCTATCTAGTGAAACAAAAAACGATAGCCCTCATTGGACTTTCAAGGAGTCGTTGGACCTCAGCTTGAAAATGCTCCATAGACCACTCGCCACCGGATTGAAGCTGAAAAAATAAAATTAAAAACACTGATATTTGCACTCCCTTTAAAATTTGAAGGAAAACTGTACAGTAAAATGGAACTTACATAAACGACAGTAATTTTACGGTAAAATTGAGATTGGAAAACTCATGCGATGAACTGTTGCGGTGAAGTGGAGTACGTACGCAATGGTCGAATATCTAGGAATGGAACTAGGTATGTTTGAGGACTGCCTCAGTCATTAACATGGTAGAACAATAGTTTTCAGATTAACCAGCAAGGCCACAGGATTTCGGTGGTCAGCGTTACCCACATGTTTTCAAGCATTAGTCAGTGCTCGATTCCCCCGCAACCATTGAGGGGGATCTCGCAACATCCTCCTTTAAATTGCGAGTTATCGTAATTGTTTCATTGTAACAGATTGCGCTCTTGGCCTGTGCCATTCGAGCTCAGGGCGCTTTGTGAGCTAGGACATGATATCGGGAATCAATGTTCAAAGTATTCCTATAAATTAACCTTACCGATACTTCGGAAAACTTTGTATGAATATTATACAATCGACAATACTGACAATATTTGGGAGTGTATTTCTTAAAGCGATCCGAAACAAGTGCAGCGTTAGTACAAGACAAAAGTGTTTCAAAGTGATCGTAACAGTTCACAGGCTTCACACAATTCATTTGCAATGATTTGAAATGTATTCTCATTTGATTGGGCATTAAGCATTTTATTTAAATTCACCAAGTTTATGCGAAAAAAACCGTTGTCCTTACCAGCGTCGTCGCTCATGTGACAGCAATATTTCGTTAAAGTGATCGACAAGTTCAGCTGACTCCAGCTCTCCATTTTCTTGCGCAAAGAAGAAACAGTGAAGATAATTTCTCCGCTAAACTTGTACTAGTATCCCATAATGGGGGAGCTACACGGTGACTTGAATGATATGTTGGGGCAGATGCAGCAGTTCTCTTGGGTGGATTACGTGGTATTTGTGTTAATGTTGGCTATCAGTGCAGTCGTCGGAGTGTACTGGGGCTTCATGAAGAAGCAGACGACGCAGACTGACTATCTGCTCGGCGGCAGGAATATGAAAGTGGTGCCGGTTGCTATGTCGCTTGTGGCCAGGTAAGATTACTACCGCTATTGGCCACATTGTTTTAGACTATCGCGGTCATTACTAATTTTATGATATATTTTTTTATTTGGTTTCATGGCGCTTCAACTGTGCCGAAATATCGAGCTTCTCTAAAATCAAGGTACGCGGAACAAAACCCGAATTTAAATCATAAAATTACTATTAGCCAGCTATAGTAATTTAAGATATTGAAAGTCACTGTTTATAATTACCGAAAATTAAAAGACTTAACTTAGGTACGACATCAATAACGTCCGCACTCATTCCAGAAGTAGGTCTTCCAAAAAAAAAAAAAAAAAATAGTCGGACTATTCCCGTTTCGTATCGGGAGGTATGTTGTTAAATTTCGCCTAATTTGTTAAGTTGACTAGACAGTCAGTAGTAGGTAATTAGCTAGGTTTTATGTCGGATGTAAAGCATCTCTTTTGCATTATCCTATATTAATATTATAGCTTTTTTATACAGTACGTTAGTTGTTCGTTAAGGGTAAAAGACTCCTCAATCCTTTTCTCATTTTCTTTCTCTGTAGCAAATTTATCCAGTCTTTTCCTGTGTTTTTTTTTCCAAGTCATCGATCCACCTATTTTTTTCTTATTTTTCCTGCTGGAAAATCCCATTACTGGATGGAAAGTTATTGACTGTCGTGACTGAACCGAGCCCATCAGCTCTTGATAGGAACAAAAGTATCTATCTCGAACTGAACTACATTATATATCGAGATATGAATAAATACTTAAAGGAAAAGTAATCGTTACACCGAATGCTCATTGTCTAAAGTGCGCACGGTCGCAATCGCAATAACTATTTATTTATATCTGTCAAGCTGTTTATGACGGTCATGACGGTCGAAGAAAAGATAGTAACTGTGACTATTGTCGTGAGGGTGTACGTACAGGTATAGACCTACAATATTTCCCGTGCATTTGTAAGCCCATCATCCGTTTGATACAAAAACCTCATACGTATACGTACCCGTACCACACGTTGCATACCATAGAAATTGACCAAATTTATCTCAAAGCTGGAAAGTTAACGTATTATTAGTATAATGTCCCATTTGCTAATCAACTGCCTGCATTTGTAGCAACTAGGTACTAGATTTAATCGCGGGCTTAAATTCATCCCTTTCACAAGTCTACCTGTTAGAAAGAGAAAACTCTTGTGTTCATCATGCACACTGCGAAACCTAGATTGCTTGACGTTATAGGTAGGTGCACTTGAAGTAGATTTGGTACTCACAGATATTATCCCATATGAAAAAAAAAAACGAAGTAAAACCTTCACTGAAAATCAGTGAGCAAGGACGAACCATCTGTATATACTATAATTGTTATTGGCATTTCTTTTGGCACTAACTTTTTTTTCAGTTTCGTATCCGGAATAACATTGCTGGGATCCCCAACAGAAGTGTACATGTACGGGACGCAATACGCTTTTATTATGGGCGGTATTTTTCTCATGTCCTTTGTCATGACTCAAGTTTATCTGCCGGTCTTCCACGAGCTCAAGATCACCTCTAATTATGAGGTACGAACACATAACTGTTTATTGTTTAAATTGAATTAATTATTATGTTCCGCACTATGTTCCGCATTATTAATGAAAACGTTAAGTTTTAGTCGTTTAACTTACAAAAATGGAATCATCGATTGCTAGTGACATTTCTTTCCTATTAATTGTTTAGCATGAGTTTTTTTTTCGTCTACTATTCCTGTAATAGTTAAAAGAAAAGCAGATTATGCACCTCACATTAGGTAATTTATATTGCCCTCGTGCTTTTTAAAGCCCTCGCTGACGCTCGGGCTCCAAATCGGCATTCGGTGCAATAATAAATAACTTTCTGCTTGGTGCAACAATCTACTATTCATACTCACAATTTGTGTCTTTTCCGTGTGTATTAATGTAAACTTAGTTTATTGTTATCTATTTTCAAATAAAATATAAAATGTTCCTTTCTTTTCCAGTACTTATCAATGAGATTCGACAACAGGGTACGATTATTTGGATCGATTTTATTCGCATTTACTTTGGTAAGTTCTGCACTTTAATTAATGTTTCAGTAGTATTATTTAAAAATATTTATAAAAAAGTGTTCTATTATTTGTTCGACTAGGTAAAAATAATGTTTAAGTACTTGCTAGTACTTCTCTAGCGCTTACATCGTACTTTTATACCCATAATTTTACACTTTTGTTTTGACTTTGCGAAGTGCCTTGTCATTTTTCGATTGTATGTGTTAATTTGAAACAAATGTTTTCTAAATCAATTTCGAGATCGGCTGGACAAGAAACTTCAATGGTAATACTTAATTTCTCGGTTATTTCAATATCAGAAAACTGAAAAACTTTTTTGTTATTGTGTCGCGATCGGTACTTATGTTTTACTTTTTCAGATCGGTTGGCTACCAATCGTTATTTATGTTCCCGCGCTGGCTTTCAATCAGGGTAGGTGTCAAATACTTTGAAAATTATTATTTACTTAGACGAGTAGGAGATTCCCAACTATTGAGTAAAAATTCACAAGCGGATAAGTACCGGTCCTGTAAATAAAAATTAAGCCATAAAGACTACGAATATTTAATCATAAAGACCTCTAAAAAGACATTCTCAAATATATAGGCACTTAAATAGCATTGTCCCAAATTACAAGTTTTTTTATGTGAGTCGTGGTCCGAAAAATTGTAGGAGCCTCACGACTGTTTTAAGTTGTATGTACAACTTATGAAAGACATTAAATTTCGAGAATAAAAACCAAGAATTATTGGGTGTCACTTCTAATTGTCGAGTTTTTTTTGTACATACAATGCTTAGATCAACAAAGGGATCAACCTTATTTCACTAATGAAATTAGGGCAAACGATACATCCGGAACTTTAATTTTACGATGTGTATATTTATATGTTAGTGGGCGCTGGAGGTCTAGAGGGGGGCGGTTAGGGGCCCAGAAAAAAATCTTCACCTTTGTGCCTTCATTAGGCGAGACTTATATGTTATTGAGGTTTTAAGGTGAAAAAATGGGGGTGCTACAAAATAACTAATTTTCAAAGTGGGCGTTAGACGAAATAAGTTTGGGAACCTCTGGTATAGACCCACCATGACCATTCACTATGCCGCTCTGAGGCCGTATTGTCTAACGCGCGGACGCTTGGTATTATCTCTTTCTGTCTAACGGTGTAAGATGGTGACAGAAAGAGATGGTGAAAGCGATGGCAAGAGCCCGCGCGTTAGTTAGGCCTCTGCTCTTGATAACCCATTGTCCAACGATGATGATGACGATCAATGTTTTTTCCAGTTACTGGAGTAGATATCCACATTATCACGCCAATCGTGTGCTTAGTCTGCATCTTCTATACCAGTGCAGTGAGTATGTCTATTATTTATTGGAAATATTGTTGTTTTGAAACGATAATTCTTTTGTACGCCGCGTGCATTGACACCGCACGGTGTCCGTTATAGGTAGAGTCATTCACGATGACGCGTGCCGTGGTTCTTATTACAATGTCATTAATGTCTAATTCTTACAAAATCACGCGACTTCCTGGATGGCAATAGGTATAGTCGCGTGCCTATCTAAACTAGGTACTTAAATACTTATAAAATACAAGGTGTTAATAAAATAACTGAAAACCTAAGACCCTCCAACACTCGTAAGAGCGTTTTCAGATTATCCGATCCGATATCGGTATCGGCCTAGCAAGCAAAATGTATGAAATATGATCCGATATCGGATTGGATAATCTGTAAGACAGGCATATTTCATACATTTTACTTGCCACGATATCGGTATCGGCGTCTGAAAACGCTCTGACTCTATACGTACACTCGTAAATTTGTACTCGTCAAATGCGCTTCGCCGTTTTTTAAGGTTCCGTAGCCAAAATGGCAAAAACGGAACCCTTATAGTTTCGCCATGTCTGTCTGTCTGTCAGTCCTGCCTGCTCTGTCTGTCCCCCCCGGCATTAAACTCAGGGACTATCAATGTTAGAAAGCTGTTAAGTTTTCACGAAATATATATATGTAAACATGCCGACAAAATAGTACAATAAGAAATTACAAAAAAAAAATTATGTACCTTAATAGACAAGACTACGTAAAGTGGGGGTGATTTTTTCTAATCCAATCTTGTAGTGTGGGGTATCGTTGGATAGGTTTTTTAAAACCAATAGGGGGGTTGTAAAAACGATTTTTCGATATAGTGATTTTTTTTCAAAATATTCAACTTTAAAGTGAGAATTTTCATTAATATCGGGCGTCCCTCTAAAATCTAAACCGGTGGTGGAAAATTTGAAAAAATCAGGATTAGATCCGTCTGCTTGCGCGACTAGCGACGATACGCAGTACGCGTGCACAGCAGCCGCCGAGTCGCGTTGCTCCGAAGAGGAAGGGCTACGGATAAGCCCGAAACATGTCGGCTAAACTCGATTTAAGACGTGTGTTATCTGGGTCAATATATTTAATATGAGTGAGTCTCACGGTAGTTTCATGTTTAAAACTACTTTCTGGTTTTCAGTTATTTAACCTCGTATAACACACGCGTAATAGTGGTGAGGACTCGCATTTATTTATCTGAAATGCAACGTCGTTATTCTCGTGTACCTAATCATTCTTTATAACCTAATTTTCTTTGTGTCAGGGAGGTCTGCAAGCAGTAGTATGGACCGATGTGATTCAAATAACGGCAATGGTCGGCGCTATGGCACTGGTGGCCGTTAAGGGAACCATTGATGTTGGTGGTATAGGTGTTGTCTGGCAGAGGAACATGGACTCCGGGAGAATAGAAATGCCTAAGTAAGTCTTTCAAATACAGAGCACATATATAAACTACACCTATACATAAGTAGTTGTGCCGTGGGGCGACGGCGTTAGAATCTCTTCCCTACCTTCACCCCTTTCTCTTCTCACGTGGGTGCCGTAGCAGCGTTTTCTTGGCAACCTTACATCTTATAATGCACTCATCAACCCGCTTGCCATGCGTTGCGAGTATTGGCAAACCCCTGATGATGATGCACATCCAATTTTGGGGAAGGCCTACTCGTATGTTCAACAGTGGACGTCCTACGGCTGATATGATGATGATGATAATGATAACCTAAATGCATTTTGTATTTATACAAAATTGTACATACATAGATAAAAGTTTCTAAATTATTAGTTAGACCCTAACCCAGGGCTTACTAAACTGTGCGTCGCGACGCACTGGGGCGTCGCGTGTCGATCTCTTTTTATTTTTATGCTAATATTTTGATTTCGTTCTTATTTTCTAATAAACATTATAAATGTCCAAAGAGTGTTTTTCTGATAACCTGTTACCAGGCTAGTAATAAAATTGGTAAGTATTTTTGGGGGCTGGGTTGAGGGGCATCGTATAAAAATGGCAAAGTCCCAAGGGCGTCACAGTACAAATAAATTTGGGAAGCCCTGCTAACCAAAGCTTTTATTCGCGAAAGCATGTTTATATAGCCAGCAGGGGCTACTACGAAACTCGACACTCGAAGTTCGTATCTCGCTCTCGTATTAAACAGTATAAGTGTCAGAAGGACCGCACGACACGAACTTCGAGTTTCGAGTTTCGTAGTAGCCCTGCAGCGCCCTGCACCTGCACTACATTTATGTGAAAAATACGCTGTGAAACTTTTGAGGCAATAAATACACCTTTATTGGATCTCTTGGGCGTTTTGTGTGGGCTCACAATTGCTACCAATAGAACTGAACAACGCCAGTTATCATCTTGTTTATTTCTTCACCCACTTAAATAATGCGAGATCTATTGTTAGGTAGAGCATCATGAAATCGTATTTTGCTCAACCCACACTGATAAGCGGATATATAAATCAACATAATTATACCTACATGTCTTTGTTTGGATTGATGGTAACACAAGTATCTCCTGTTTCCTTTTAAAATACAAACATTTTTTTAATACATCATATAGCGTCAAAGTTCCCTGAATGTTACGATTTGTTGGAGAACGAACATTTACTAAGGCGTGATTGTGGTTGAACGAAAGCCTATCTTTTATTTTAAAAAAGTATACTTTAAAACATTTTGAAAACTACTAAATGCTGGGACCTGAGACCGTATTGCCTAACGTTTCTGGCGTTCGCGATCGCAATCAAATGACAGTTTTTGTATGCGAAATCTGTCATTTGATTGCGATCGCGAGTGTCAGAAACGTAAGGCAATACGCCTCCTGAGTCCATATCATTGGCAGTCTTTATATCAGCTAACTATTTTAAGAAAAAAAAACCCGGCCTATTTTAAGTGACCATTGCGGTACGAGTAGCTTAAATTTAGATTTGCTTGTACGTTAAGTTTTAATTTTTAACCGACTTCAAAAAAGGAGGGGGTTCTATGTTCCAATGTTTGTATTTTTTTCTTGTTATCAAGAAAACAAATCTTGATATATCTATTGCAAATCCTAGTTTTGTCAATCTACTTTACCTATGTCGATGTTTTATTCCACGGCCTTCAGTACGTATAGTGTTAACAATCTCGTACAACTTCCATACAAACATCTCTAGCAACCTTTAAAATCTAAAACTATTTTGCCATCTGTCGATGTTTTATTTCACGGACTTCAGTACGAATAGTGCTAACAATCTCATACAACCTCCATACAACCATCTCTAGCAACCTTTAAAATCTAAAACTATTTTGCCATCAGTTGGGATCCCAATCCTCTTGCTCGGCATACAATTTGGAACCTCGTGGTCGGAGGCTTCATCTACTGGCTACAGGCCAATTCTGTTAACCAGACCATGGTGCAGCGCTACCTGGCTCTACCAACCTTACGGGGCGCTAAATGGTAAGCATGACTGACTAACTACATAAAGTGCTTTGGGTGTGGTCTATGCCCATTGCCCAGCAGTGCGCCAGAAATTGACGAAATTAATTGCTCGACAAAGAAGTCACTAAGTAGTCGATGAAGTAAGAAACAGGGGTGTACCATAAAGTACCAATTCATTAGAAATATATATATATATTTAATATATTACTTGGTTTTTAATACTTTAATAAAATTGCTTAAATCAAAGATTTGCGTCATTTTATTTCCTTATAGAAAAAAATCTTACCAAATACGATTCAATGCAGTTAAAGATTCAATGTCCTATTATCTATTCTATCATGGCAGAATAGAAAAAAACCTAATGTTATTACAGATTTTTTATGTTATTTATTTCCAGTGCTGTAGTATTGTTCTGTATCGGCATTTCTACGCTGTATTGCTTCTGCCTCTACTGTGGATTGCTGATATACGCAAGATTCCACGATTGCGATCCTTTGACAACGAAGGTAAGAGCTATTTTTGGATACCAAATATAGACATTTAATAATATAATGGAGAATATAGTGAATGAAGATAGTCGAGTGGTGGAGAATATAGCGGAGATGGGCAGGACATATTGCTAGAATGGACCACAGTCGTTGGGCGAGAAGAGTCCTGGAGTGGAGACCCCGTGCTAACACCCGCGGTAGAGGACGACCACCAAAACGATGGACAGATGATATCCGGCAGCAAGCTGGCGTAAACTGGATGCGAGTGGCAATGAAAAGGCAAGACTGGAAAAGTAGAGAGGAGGCCTATGTCCGAAGACGGGCGCTATAAGGGCTGTTGTAGATAGATAGATAGAATAATAAAATTATGCTCAATTATAATTATACTTATTAATATCAATAGCCAGAAAAGAAATAAATGTCGTCGGTGAATTTACATCCATTGAGCTAGTTCCAAACTTAGCAAAGCTTATATCTACTAAATTAAATTTAAAAAAAATATATATTATGCAATGTCAGTTAAATAAATGCTAGATCTATACTCTACCCCCTCTCTGCAGCGTGCTCGGTTTCAATCAAAGTCCCCATTATACTGACAGCGCAAACCTTTCTGAACTACAAGCGATCGCGGGGAATAGGTACATTATAGACATAGCGATATAGCGTTATTATAGTTATAGGATAATGATCCTGAAATTAGGGGTTTCACAGAGAGGAAATATCGCTAGATGACGTTTGCTCGTGATTGATTAAATAATCAAATGAGCCAATCGCAAGTAAACGTCAAACGGACCTCACGATACTAACGCCATCTAGCGATATTTCGCCTCTGTGAAAACCTTCTTGTTTTAGAACCATTACAGAAAGAAAGAAAATATTTACTCGTGGCATTACCTTAAAAAATAAACAAATGAAAATCGTATCACGGTCACGAATCAGTCCCAAATCAGAAATATCATCGAAACTATACTCCATTTATTTTAACATTTGAAACTTAACGGTAAAATTTGCACACGTTTTTAAAAAACAAAACAATGTAACTATTAAAAATTATGTTAACTTATATAGTAAAAATATAATAAATAGCGCTAATAAATGTACATGTAGGTATTTTTAGTCAATTTGTGTTCGAAATACCGAGAAATGTGTGTTACAATTTGACCGTAAATTAAAATCTAAAATTAAACGGAGTAAACTGAAGTGCAGTCAAACCAACCCAATCATGTGCCAGGGTAGAGAACCTTTGTGCTACTAATGTCAAGGAAATTATAGTGAATTTGATTCAAAAAAGGTTCTATCCTGGTACATGAATCAGTTAGTTCGACTGTACCTATCTATTTTGAGTTTCTTTCCATCGCTTGCATGGTGGAGGTGCGGGGATTGTCATAATGCTAAAAAGAATAATATCATAATATTTATCTCCTGTCTACTCTTATCAGCTCGCTAAAGCAAAGGATCAACTTCTACCGTTACTTGTAATGGACGTTCTTGGAGACATACCAGGGTTACCCGGCGTTTTTGTGGCTGGCATATTCAGTGCAGCATTAAGGTATGATATTGAAATGTTTCTTCAGTACCTACCTAACTATAACTTTCTAGAATATAAGTTTTTATAACTCCGTACCTTAGTTAGCAAAAACGGAATATTTAAGTTCCCATTAGTGTCCGTCTGTCTGTCCATCCGTCTTTCAGACCATCTCAGGAACGCGTGGAAGCATCTAGCTGAAATTAATATCAAATACCCAGGTCTACTGCTCCCAGGGGCAGTGAAAACGATAAACTTCTTAGTTAGCGACGAATACGACAAGGTTTTCCTTTCGATCCTGAAATATAAAAAGCATTAATACTCATCGACCACTACTCTAGTCACTTAAATTATTCCTTATATTTTAAATTTTAAAAAATTATCTATTCTCAGTTCACTGTCAACAAGTTTAAACTCAATGTCAGCGGTTGTGCTCGAAGACTTTTACAAACCGTTCTTCAAGAAGGAACTCTCCGAGACGCAAACCAACTGGCTGTTAAGAGGAGTGGTTGTGCTGCTTGGTGTGCTTTGCGTAGGTAAATATTTTACTGAGTTTGTTGTAGGTTAATCACAGGAAAAGTTATAGGAAAAACCGGCCAAGAGCGTGTCGGACACGCCCGAAATAGGGTTCCGTAGCCATTACGAAAAAATTAAGTAATATTTTATAAAGGATTTCGTATTTTGTACGGAATATTCCAAGTTTAGGTATATTTTATACCTTAGGCTGCTGTTTACTCTCAAACTACTAATAATTCTCAAGAAAACTTAACTGTTTCCTTGTAAGGTTGATATACTTACTACCATCCTGATTTTTTTTTAATTTTTCCAACCACCGGTTTAGATTTTAGAGGGAGGGAGGGGCCGGGACGACGCTCGATTTTAATGAAAATTTGCTCTTTAAAGTTGAATATTTTGCAAACAAATCACTGAATCGAAAAATCAACCCTCATTATCACCCCCGTTTTAGCAACCCCCTAATGGTTTTAAAAGACCTATCCAACGATACTCTACACTTTGGATTCGATGAGAAATAAAATCACCCCCACTTTTCGTCTGGGAGATACTGTATAATTTTTAAAAAATTTTATTCTACCATTTTGTCGGCATAGTTTACATATATATTCGTGCAAAATTACAGCGTTCTAGCATTGATAGTCCCTGAGCAAAGCCGCGGATGGACAGACAGACAGACAGACATTTCGAAACTATAAGGGTTCCGTTTATGCCATTTTGGCTACGGAACCCTAAAATGGTCCTAATTCATGGGCACAGAGTCTAATATCCTTATATACATTTCTCTTTGTTTATATTTTCAGTGTGTTTTGTTTTGTATAATTATTTTTCATTAATAATTCGTATATTTTATTGGTAGCTTTAGTATTTATTGTGGAGAAAATGGGAACTATCCTGCAGTTGACGATGACACTGGAAGCAATGACGATGGGCCCGCAGCTCGGAGTGTTCTCTATGGGAATCCTGATGCCATGGGTCGATGCTACCGTAAGTTTACTTTCGTTAACTATATAAGTTAGATACTAGTGGTTATCCCTGACTTTGACTGCTAAAAACTCGTTCATTGTGCGTCCTCATAAACTGTAAAATGTTCCTGTAGACGAGTACTTAAAATAAAATCATAAATTTAAAAAATCAAAAAAACCCTTAAAAATATTAAAAATAAGAAAACAAGTCTAGTGGGCTACTTTGTTAAGTAGCTAACTTAAGTTCAACAGTCGGGAGAGAGTAGAGCGTCACTATTTAAATGGGTTCCGACTGTTGAACTTTAAGTTAGCTACTTAACAAAGTTCTAGCCCACTAGACTTGTTTTCTTCTTTTTAGTATTTTTTAAGGCAGTCGGGTTTTTTTGTTTTTTTAATTTATGATTTTATTTCCCACTTTTCTGTGAAAATGGTATATTAAAGCGATTATAAACTACTTACAATTTGGCGCCAAAAATCCGCCATTTTGATTTTCAAGAATTTCATGTACCCAGTGTCACTCGCGTCATCAAGACGAATCCAATGACGTATCATTTATCAAAATCGGTTCAGCCATTGAGTAGTTACGAGAGGACATAGGAATAGACATACATACATACATACGTGCCAAACACATAACCCTCCTTCTTCGCAGTCGAGTATAAACTAGGTATCCTAACTAATAACTTCATACAAAAAACTAAATAAAACTATCCCCATAGTAATGGCTCGTGCTGAGGCACTGACTCCAAACTGGTTGAAAAATATTTTTGTGGTTTTCGTAGGTTTGTGTTGTGTAATTTCGGACGATTTTATTTATCACAATATCAGTTCTACCTAGAAGGTAAACGTCCGAGTGCTCGACACGCTAATGCCCAATAAATGACACCCTGCTGTCATCTCCATTGCTAATAACAAGATTAAAGATGCCAACTATTGGGACAGTGACGAGCACTCGTACGTACGTTTACCTTATTACAATTTGTATTTACGCTACCATACCAACCTTAGCTTAGAACTGAATTCGAAACAAATATTTTATTTATGATTAAATTTTAGTTCAATAGATTTGAACATTTCACAAATTAAACATTTCAGAAAATCCGTCAGTACATTAAAGTTGCTATTACTATTTTTTTGAAGTGACCGCTTACTTAAGCGGTCAAGCTTAAGCTTAATTTACTTAAATTGCAACCTATTAAACCTAAAATAGTTTTCATTACAATAACAATACACGTATGTACTTCGCAGGGCGCTCTAATAGGCGGGGCCAGTGGTCTAATAACCATGGCTGCATGGTGCCTTACGGCTCAAATGGCAATCGCTCGAGGAGAGATCACGCACGCACACAAATCTCTTACGACGGCAGGCTGTACCTACAATTACACTGTCGTTGAGGTTGTCACTGAAACTACTATCATGTAAGTATTTAATTAGTGGGTTTGAATTTGAAATAAAGCACAAGTATTTTTTTATGAAAATAAAAACATGACTGCTCTACTATGACACAGCACTAATACGAAATATATTTTGTTAAAAAATACGTACTTATCGTCAGTAGCGTTTTAAAAAAACTTCTAGTTTCATAGAGATCGATTATTAAAACATCTGTAAAATTTTCTTTGAAAATGTAAGAATACACGGTAAGGTAAACGTACCGGTGCTCGTCACTGTCCCAATAGTTGGTATCTTTTATCTTAATAGTAGTTATTAGAAATAGAGATGACAGCAGGATGTGGTCTATTGGGCATTAGCGTGTCGAGTACTCAGACGTTTTTCTAACTGTCGAGTTAAGATTTTAAGTTGCTAAAAAATCTTACATTATTTAACTGTTGTATAATAGTTATTTATGTGGCTGGTGCATAATGAGAGGCATTAAAGTACGAGTGTGGTTTTATGAAACGAGCCGAAGGCGAGTTTCATAATAAGATCACACGATTGTTTTAATGCCTAATTATGTATAGCCGCATACATAACTTTATCTACATGCATATCATAAGTTTTCTATAATATGTTCAGATATGGCCTGTATTTTGACTTTGACTTTGACTTTGACTTTGACTTTGACTTTGACTTGACTTTGACTTTGACTTTGACTTTGACTTTGACTTGACTTTGACTTTGACTGAATAATAATTATTATCTACATGCATGTCATAAGTTTTCTACAATATGTTGTAACGGTTCGGATGTGTCACACGACCGTCACTGGGAATAAATTAGTAGAAAATGTTAGTGGGGCCATCTATGAAGGTTTGATGGAAACTCGAAACAAAAACATGTCGACAAAGACAGTTAAATAAGAGTAGTTGAGATTAGAATGTCGATGTAATTAAAGCAGGGATAATTTAGCAGTCAATTTAATGAGTAAATGTTAAATTTAATTGGAGATTAGAATTGTGTTGTTCGGGTATAATAATTAATGTAAAAAAACGCCATCTATGGTCAATTAAAGGAATTAATGGTAGGCGTCATGGAAAATTAGTGAACTAATGCGAACTGGGTTTAGCGGCAGATTAACCTGAGAGGCTATTTAGTTAGTTTCACGTGGGGAATTATAGAGGTCGCTTTAGGTAATGGAAATGTAAATTTTATCTAAAAACAAGAAATATGGTCACAAATTCATCAAAAAATAGACTTGATATAGTAATAGAATCATTAGTATTAGTCTACAGTAGATCTTAGATACATTTGATGTTAATAATTATGTTAATTTAAAGAAATATCAACGGAAGCATCATGGGAACGGCAAGTTGTCGAAATTAGCTAAATAAGTTAAGAAAAACCGAAATGCAAGCATTACGTAATTGTAGTATAGATCATTGGTTCATTATCTATTATAAATTTAAGTTTTCATTCAAAACGGAGTAGTATTAGCAGAGTAATTACACATTTAGTTATGATGAAATTACAAGCACTCTGTCGCACTGACTTAAAGTAGGAACGTGGCGAAATTATAAGCAAATTTTGAGTAGCGTTAGTTCGACAAAGGAAACTATGAATAAACGGCGCGAATTTGGGGATACCAGTTAATAATTGTAGGCAAATTAGCTATTTTATAACGAACAATAGAAGTATGTAATTGGCTATTTATATTCAAAGAGTGTAGGGAGTAATAAGTAGAAAATTATCATTAGAAGTAAGATTATTGTTAGATAGGTTAAGGAAATTAAAACGTTGAGGTAAAATTGAAGTATTTGACAAATACATATAAATATTTATTGAAAATTGTTGTTGTAGCACAATATAAAAACGAAACGTATTTACTAGAATAGTAAGCTAGGATAGTGTCAAGATAAATAGGAAATTTTAGTTCAAAAATAAATTTTACGGATAAAATTTGGCTATTTTGAGATAAGGATTTGGCAGAAGAAAAAGCGAGAGCAGGCAATGTCAACGTTGTCGACTTTGGTAAGCTTGGCGTCGTTTGGTCGCTTGGCGCGAAAATACCAGAGGTCCCGGGAGAGAAGCTATAAATAGAGGTGACACAAAAAGGGCGGGAGCCAGATGGATTTCGATTTCGTAGAGTCAACACCGTTATTTTGCTAGTCGGGGGGTTTAGTTTCTGTGCGCCATTTTGTTAACAAATTAGAGTCAATAGTATCGGGTAATTTTATTTCATTAATGTTAATTGGGGTTTTTGATTTTATTTAATTAGAATTAATTTTAATTTACAAGAAATGTGAGTATTTCTTCAGGAAGTAAAGTGTCGGGGTCTTGATCATTAATCTTCGGAATAATGATTAACTCTCTGGTTTTTTATTATTTGTGAAATATTTAGTGCTGATTTTCATTCGGAAAATCTTTATGTGAGGGACTTTGCGGTCTTGTGGCGGTGAAGTCCTTTATTTGTTCTTGTACAATACAATACAATACAATACAATAAATCTTTATTCACACCAATACAGTAAACAGTACAGAGAAAACAAGTATATACATAGAGATTTTCTAAGGTAGTATAGGTAGGGTTTTGTAGTGTGGAGTGATCTTTTATAGCGTTTCATTTCAGCCTACGTATATGTTGTACTAACCATAACTTTTCTGTGTTTTTCCCAACTTAATGGAAATGACTTTGGTTCCACCATAACGTACCTTGTTGAGCTTTAAGTCCGTCTATATCGTCTGACACCTAACGGTGACAACCGTGGACGAAATAGGCTTCCACTTCCTGAAGCTGTGGCGGCTTCAGCGGCAAATTACTGTCGTACCAGCCACCAGTGGATTCTGTTTGTCTTTTTGTAACGACTAAGTAGCGCTCGTCGAAGTGAATGCGTGTCTTGTTGACGCTTGGTTTGTACTTAAGAAACTCAGAATTCCTGTCCCCTATTTATTTACGTATTTATGCACAACGTTAGGTATTCTGCTGTTCCGCGGGGCTCTCCGTCATAGGGACTTTCCTTCGGGAAATTGAGAGCTCAGCACCATTTAGGGACCGATAGGGCTTTAGGTATACACACCATCATTGTTGATAGGAGATTAGAAGAAATTCATTGCACCGTGAATTTCTACATTACACTAATGTACATGTTGGATTAATTCTCTAGTTTTTGCTAATCACAGACAGAGAGTAGGGGCCTCAGGCAAGCTTAAAGTACAATTGTAGGATTTATTAGGGCTATATAGGTAGGGAAGTTCATAGGGGCTTAGCTAGAGTAGCGTTTCCTTACACCGGGAAAAGTTACTATTTTTTAACTCACCACACAATTAGTTCACCTATGAGGGTTTTCCTCCAAATTGCTAAACTCCAACACAGAGCTAGGAAAGCTTAAACTCGCACACACATAGTTTTAAAGGCATAAATTAGATTTTAAGAAAGAGAATAAAACATAAAATTTATTTAAGTACTACGTCAAAACTTCATTATACAAAACTTAGTTCATAAGAACTTGACTACGAATAACTTTATTAAAATTAGTAAGTTGACTTCAATTTAAAAACCAAAATACGGTTTGATCATTTTGTTAAGAGTAAATAACAATAACATATTTTAGCTGTCTTTCTATAATGAATAAGCGGGAATTGATATGACACGATCTCATAGCTAAGTGGACAATTAAATGCCAGATAACTTACTGAATATTTG
>NC_133489.1:8458762-8466725 GCF_025370935.1 Choristoneura fumiferana
TTTACTAGAAAATTTATTTGATATATTCTTATTTTCCCGTAAAATTAGATGCCACATATAATACGAATGCAATACGAATTGTTTTCCATATTAAATTTGCATTTGCAATAATATTATTTAATAGAATATTCAAACGCCATACTAAATTAGTGTTTATTTTGATTATGCTGATTAAAATGCTTTTTTCTATTTTCTAATCTATCAATGGTTGGTTTATCCGAGCTGCTATAAAAAAATTCCTAACAAGAAAGCTAAGGCGGGAGTACGCTTGGCACGCTCCCGCCCAAAGCATCTGAACTAACTATCCGAGTCGCTTCATGCTCCGGAAAATTTGTGTTATCACTAGCTTCGTCGCTCGTACAAATCAAATGTACGCTATGTCTAACAATATGGGGTTTGAACCATGGTATAGTAAGTAGGGCTTGCAATCCGGATAACCGGATATCCATATTATCCGGATATCCGCCCATTTTCAAATCCGGATAGGAAGCTCTTCATTATCCGGATAATTTGGATAATTCGAATATCTGATATTAAGCGCGCGCTCGCGCATTGTGAGAGGTTAGTGTAGTGTATGCATACACACAGATACATTTATTTTTGTATTAGGAAGGTTTACATGCAATACTTATTAGTTAGGTTCATTCTTAACATCTTGTTTGGTAGTGGCGATGATGAATTTTTGGTAAATGTGTATGTAAGTAATGTATGTGTTTATTTTATTAATATTATTATATTTTATGTATTTTTTCAATCTTCAATATATTTTTTACCTTACATTACACACACCTGCTTTGATCACCTTTTTTCTTGATTCTATGTTAATAACATCGTCAGGTCGAATAAGAAGGTAGAAGAAGAGATCGCTTTTTAGCGATTAGACCCCTGTTTTCTCGTCTCCTACCCTACCTTTTATGTTCTGATTTCATTTTATAATGAATGTTTTTTGGTGTTCAATACAATACGCTTTGTATTGTATTGTGTTATTTATTCTTATAATAGAGCAAGAGCCCGCAAGAGCCAGACCTTCGTTATAGTATCGTTATAATCCTTCGTTATAGTCCGACTACAGGACCAGAGCACGAAGCCTATTCCTTTGCAGCGGGAGTCAGACAAGGAGATGTGATCTCTCCGAAACTGTTCACCGCTGGATTGGAAGATGATTTTAAGGTTCTGGACTGGAAAGGACGAGGCATTAACAATAATGGGGAGTACTTCACTCACCTTCGATTCGCCGACGATATTGTAGTCATGGCTGAGACTATGGAGGACCTCAGTGCTATGCTCGCTGACCTCAGCAGAGTTGTTTCCGACCGAGTTAGCTTAAAAATAAACATGGACAAGACGAAAGTCATGTCTAATGTTGTGCCAGCTCCCGTAATAGTCGGAGGCTCTGCGCTCGAAGTTGTTGACGACTATGTATACCTGGGACAAACGATCCAGTTAGGTAGGTCTAACTTCGAGAAAGAGATCACTCGTCGAATCCGACTCGGCTGGGCAGCATTCGGGAAGCTTTGCAGTGTCTTTTCGGCCAAATTACCGCAGTGTTTGAAGTCAAAAGTCTTTGACCAGTGTGTGTTGCCAGTGATGACATACGGATCTGAGACGTGGGCGCCAACGATGGGCCTCATTAGGAAGCTCAAAGTCACTCAAAGGGCTATGGAGAGGTCTATGCTCGGGGTTTCTCTACGGGATAGAGTCAGAAATGATGATATCCGCAGTAGAACTAAGGTTACCGAAATAGCCCGAAGAATTGCGAAACTGAAGTGGCAGTGAGCGTGCTCGCAGGACTGATGGCCAATGGGGTTAGAAGGTTCTCGAATGTCGTCCGCGGAGCGGGAGACGAGCCGTCGGTAGGCCTCCAATAAGATGGAGCGACGACTGGTTAAGATCGCTGAATTGCGTTGGATGCGGAAAGCACAAGACTGGTCTGAGTGGAGAGCCTTGGGCGAGGCCTAAGTCCAGCAGTGGACGTCTTTCGGCTGACATGATGAATCGAATCTACTCTCGATTCTGAGTATTTCTGAGCAAAGTGCTTTCCGGTTTTCAGTTATATTAAAAATTAACACCTTGCATAAAAAAAAAACTTTCAGCCTTTAAAATATAACGAAGGTCTGGCTGTCGTGGGCTCTTGGTCCGTAAGGCAAAATAACAACAAGCAGGAGACAGAGAAGTTATAAAGTGTTTTTAAGTTATTTCACTCATTAAAGTGACAAAATAATGATTTTTACGTGCGTATAAGACAATCAGTGATTAAGTTAATTAACACGATTCGTCTGATGAAACAAATTTAAAATTGTTTTTAGCGTTTTTTTAAATATTTGGAAAATTATTCAAATTATTCAAAATAACCGGATATCCGGATACTGAGATTTCAAATATCCGAAATATCCGGATAATAAAAAGTTACCGGATAGTGCAAGCCTAATTCCAAGTAGACGTGTGCGCCGATGCTAAAATCTACGGCGGCGGGCGTATTTCAAAAATCGGCGCGGCGCGTGTTTTCGGCGTGATTTCGGCGCGGAGATTTTAAAGAACTGTTTAATCTGTAGACTAATTTTTTATAACAAGATTAGATAAAATGTACAGACAATGAAGCTTTAATTAACGCTTGCAGCGGCTGTAATTGTCACGGACAAATATCATTTTATCACCCGTTTTGGACTTAAACGGGACCTTTTTTCTTCTTCTCTTCTTTAAATTCACCGTACCAGTAGAACTCGGAAGGTCTCGGAGTTATACCCTATGTATGTATGAGTAACCTTATGGCTGAACGACGCTCGCTTCGACTGCAGTCTCCCGATGATGCTGTATAGACAAATTTCGAAATCCTTGCGACACGATATCGTACCTTTAATACTGCTCGTGTTAAAGTACGATTAGTGAAATAAAGGCTCTAAAGTTCGCAAGAGATATGTCTATGGCAAAACCAAATGACAAAGTTGAAGAGAGATGATGGCAGTGTAGCGTGGACTAAAGCGGAAGTGTTGAGGGAAATCGAGGAGTTCTATGGACGGCTCTACGAGTCGGTCACTAAGCCTGTTTTCAGCGCGGCGACTCAAACCCAAGAGCCAAACTGACCCGACACTATACAGAAGATATCCCGGACATGAGTCTGTACGAGATAAGGATGGCCCTGAAACAGCAACAAGGCGCCGGGTGAGGACCGAATTACGTCAGAGCTTCGGAAGGCGGGTGGATCACCGGCTCTTAAAGTCCTTCAGAGGCTCTTTAATTCCGTCTTGCTCGAAGGCACAACGCCAGAAGCGTGGAACAAGAGCGTTATGCTGTTTTCTCCTTCATGAAGGCGATAACACCCTATTGAAGACCTACAGGCCCATCTCGCTGTTGAGTCATGTTTATAAGCTGCTTTCCAGGGTCATTTTATATCGTCTCGAATGCAGGGTCGATAGCTTCCAGCCAACCGAACAAGCCGGGTTCCGAAAAGGCTACCGTAGACCACATTCATACGCTGCGGCAGGTCATACAGAAGAACGAAGAGTTTGTGGACTACGAGAAAGCCTTTGATTCGGTCGAAACGTGGGCGGTGTTAGAGTCTCTCCAACGATGCCGTATCGTATCGACTATCGATATATCGAAGTGTTGAAGTGTTTGTATAAAAATGCCACTATGTCGGTCCGAGTACAGGAACAGAGAGTGCCCTGATGCCTGATGCCCTTGAAAAGAGGCGTAAGACAGGGAGATGTCATATCTTCGACACTGTTTGCTGCCGGTTTGGAAGAAGCCTTCAAGCTTCTGGAATGGAAAGGACTAGGCATCAATATCAACGGCGAATACAACATCACTCACCTTCGGTTTTCCGACGATATCGTGGTGGTCATGGCAAAGTCGATGGAAGAACTCAGCACGATGCTCCAAGGCCTTAATCGAGTCTCCCAACGGGTGGGCCTCAAAATGAACAGGGACAAAGGTCATGTCGAATGTCCATGTGGTGCCTATCCCTATTTTGGTGGAGAATTTGGTTCTTGAAGTTGTTGACGCGTATGATACCAAGGACAAACCGTCCAATTAGGTAAGTCCAACTTCGAGAAGGAGGTCAATCGTCGAATCCAACCCGGATTGTCAGCGTTTGGGAAACTCAGCAACGTCTTTTCGTACAAAATTCCTCAGTGTCCTAAGACAAAAGTCTTTAACCAATGTGTGTTGCCAGTTGCCAGTGATGACATATGGATCCGAGACGTTGTGCTTCACTATATGCCTTATAAATAGGCTCAGAGTTGCTCAGCGAGCTATGGAAGCTATGCTTGGGGTTTCTCTACGGGATCGAATCAGAAATGAGGAGATACATAGAAGGGTCACCGACATAGCCAAGCGAAATAGCTCGTTGAAGTGGCAATGGGCAGGCCATATAGCACGGAGATCAGATTGCCGTTGGGGCCGAAAAGTTCTGGAGTGGAGACCGCGGATCGGCAAGCGCAGCAGGACGTCCACCAACGAGATAGAGCGATGACTTGGTTAAAGCCGCGGGTTCACGGTGGATGCAATTCGCTGCCAATGCCAACCCAAGCAACTGGATGTCTACGGGGAAGGCCTATGTCCAACAGTGGACGATCTATGGCTGAGATGATGATGATGTAACCAATGACTAATAATGATTCATTGTAGTAAAATATAGAATGCTTCGAAAGTCAGAAATTCAGTATAGAAAACATTTTGAACTCGCGCCGATTTTACGCCGATACGCTGATCGGCGGCGGCGGCGGCGAAAAAATGGCCGGCGGCGGCGGGTCGGCGCGGCGCACACGTCTACTTCCAAGTTTAGGTATATTTTATACCTTAGGCTGCTATAATTACTCTTTAACTACTAATAATTCTCAAGCAAACTTAGCCGTTATAGTTTTCCTTGAAAGTTTGATATAGGTACTTACTACCATACTGAATTTTTTCAAACTTTTCCACCCACCTGCTTAGATTTTAGAGGGGGGGGGGGGACGCTCGATTTTAATGAAAATGTGCACTTTGAAATTGAATATATTGCAAAAAAATCACTGAATCGAAAAATAGTTTTAGCAACCCCCAACGTTTTAAAAGACCTATCCAATGATACCCCACAATACAAGGTTGATAAGAAAAAAAAAACACCCCTACTTTACGTCTATGAGAGGTACAGTCGCCATCAGATATTTCTGAGCAGCCAAGGTGATCTAAAATATCGGAGCATGAACTCTAATGCGTTGGGAATAAAGTGCATGCTCCGATATTTTTGACTACCTTGGCTGCTCCGAAATATCTGATGGTGACTGTACACTAAAAAATTTTTTTTTTTAATATTTTTATTGTAACAGTTTGTCGGCATAGTTTACATACATATTCGTGCAAATTTACAGCTTTCTAGCATTGATAGTCCCTGAGCAAAGCCGCGGACGGGCAGACAGACAGACATACAGACATGGCGAAACTATACGGGTTCCGTTTTTGCCATTTTGGCTCCGGAACCCTAAAAAGGAGACAGCCTAAAAAAAGGAATTAATGCCGGAATAAGAGACGAGAACAACAATAACAACCAATCAACGATGCAGGCGACGTAGAGCTAATATAATGAGCGCATGCCCATACAAATCCATTGAATACTAACCGCTCGCGGCGAAGCGGTGCTGATCGGGTGCGAGTGCATCTAATGAGCTTTGACCTATAGGTATTGGCTTATCCTTTGCACGAAACTTTCATGGGTCGACTGTACTTTACTTTGTAGTGTGGACCTGCCATATGGTGAAATGTCTCTATTGTCACTATTGTAAAGCAGGGCTACTACGAAACTGGAAACTCGAAGTTCGAGTCGTGCGGTCCCTCTTGCTTTCGTATTAAATGTACGTATTGATGATCGAAGTATTAAATACTTACTTAGTATAAGTGTCAGAGGGACCGCACGACACGAACTTAGATCTGTTCACTCACAAAGGCGCGCCCCTCCACGGCTAATGAGGGCTATCGTTTTTTGTCTCACTAGATGGCGCACTGTTGCGTGTGGTTTTAAATGGGCGTGAAAACAAAGTTTAGATTAAAATCATATTTAATACACCTTAAAACCGTACCATAAAAATATCGAGCATGCCACAGTGTTGCATAGTCCCCGTTCTCTGTACTATACTGTATCGATGTTTAAATGTTATGATTAACAAGCTTATTGAAATTGACGATAATGAAAGAAATAAATATGAAAACCAGCATTATGAGTACACACATATCTTAGTGACAACCTTTTGAATTACGATATTCTGATAAGTGTCTATAATGAACTCAGTTGGTAGTAGTACAAATTTATTTTCTGGCAGCCGTGTGGTTTTGGGAGATCGCAGTTCTAACCTAACCTAACCTAACCTATATTAATTGCAGTAGTTTGGTTCTGTAGGGGTTGCAGTTCTAACCTAACCTAACCTACTTTTCTGGTAGCAGTACCTATGGTTAACCTAACCTACATTTCTGACATCTACTAACATTTATAAGACGATTGGGTAAAATTCATTTGAAATTGATTTGCTGACGAATTTTTTTTGCTTTGTTTCTTACATTTACTGAGTTAAATAATGTCTGCAGTAATAAGCAGCTGGTCTACGTAGGAAATTAACAATTGGTCTAAGTAGCAAGTGTTCTAAGAAGCAACTGGTCTAAGAGTAACTTGTCTAAGTATCAAGTGGTCTAAAATTCTTTGACTCAAATTCGACGGAGCGCGGAGCTCCGACCTCGCGTGGCTGAAGGCGCTACGGGCCTTGACGCAACTCTAACCTAACCTACTGACACTTATACTATTTAATACGAGAGCGAGAGGGACCGCACGACACGAACTTCGAATTCGATTTCGTAGTATAACCCTGCTGAGTTGGGAAAATATTTAGACAATATCCAGATTCCAGCATGTGTCAACAGGCAGACTGAAAACCAGCGCTGGCAGTGGCAGCTTCCGCGTAAGCGCAGCATTAGCTGAGTTTGCTCCTAATGCCGCAACAAGAGAGTACTTGCAAAATTATATTCCTATTTTTTTTAATACTCTTTTTATATGATCTGTGCTGTATTGAACTATTTTTAACCGACTTCAAAAAAAGGAGGAGGTTCTATGTTCCAATGTTTGATTTTTTGTTTGTTCGCCGATTACTCAGTCAATTGTAGACCGATTTTCAAATCTTTTTTTATTCAAAAGGGTACTCTTCTGAAGTGGTCCCATTATCACCAAATCAAATCTGATGATGGGATCCTAGAAAATCGAGGGCAAACCTCAAATTTTATAGGCACACCTATGGCGATTTTAGCATTAAGATAAGCATTTACGTTCAGAAAATATCATTGGTAAACTGGCCTGATGAAGAAGACCGTAGATGACGAAGGAACTCGTCAAAGCTAAGTAATGCTCGCTCGTCATGAGACAAACCGAAACGATCATGATGAATATACCTAGCTAGCTTTAAGTTAATTATTTTTTCGAACTGATCTGATGCTGAAGCCGGAAGGTAGGCAACGGAACTCTGTTATAAAACAACGGAACTAAGCCGTGTTTGGGCTTTATGGAATCGTTGTGAGATGTACTTTGGCTATGAATCACTAAAAAGTGAGAAATAAAGCAAAATTTTAACAAAAAAGTAAAACCGACTCCATAAAAAAAAATAACAAACAATGGAACCGACTACAAAACCCTTGAAAATATATTTCTACGTAAAATATAGTTCTCGAAGTCGGTGACTCAGCACGACCCAGCAGGATCGATTGAAACCCATAGTATGTAGGTATGGTAGACGACTATTGTTCCATTCCTGCTGGCTCGTGCTGAGGCACCGACTTCGAGCACTAGCTACTAAGGTACCTAGAAATATATTTTGAAGGGTTTTGTAGTCGGTTCCCTTTTTTGTTATTTTTTTGGAGTCGGTTTTATCTTGTATTGTTTTCTTATATTTGTTGTATATTAGTTGTCTATGAGAGTGTTTCATAGCAACCGTTGTTGATGATTATATTT
>NC_133489.1:8766825-8862617 GCF_025370935.1 Choristoneura fumiferana
GTCGTTAAGCTAGAAACCCGTTGAAAGTTTAATGAAAAGTTGTACTTCTGCCACTTATTATAAATTTTCTATGTACTTACTTTAATTATCTAAACGAGCCCATATAAATTTACCAATGTAGATAGTACAGGAAGAACAACGTAGTCTACAACATTTATACTGAAACTTTCGTACAGCTTCCAAACTATTCATTGTGCGTTATCTTGTCTGAATAATACCTACATTATTTGCCTGATATTATTTGCAGCGTCGTTTGGTAGTGTTATCGAGAGTCAAGTAAATAATTCAAACAAATAGTTGCCTATTACATTCGGCGCGTATGAAACTTTACCTCCGATAGACCTTATCGCGACGTACAAAATAATGTCACCGCGACCCTCATATTTCGTGTTCAGTCGATCATAAAGAAAGTCAAAATCATTCAGTTTCACTTCCACATTAAATATTCTTTATCTGCGAGTAGGTATTACGTAAACCCCAAATGAAAACCCTTACAGCACACTTTAGTTAAAAACTTTGCGGCACTCGTACTCGCGACTTACCTCTCTTGAATATCAAATGGTGTAATAAGAATCAAGGAACTTGTTACTGTCCAAAATGTACCTTGAACAGTGAGAAACTCTTGATATCGTGAGAGCATATTCACCACTTTCCGTATCGTAAGAACGTCACTCAAATATTCATGAGTAGTGCAAGCGGGGGCCAAGGTTTCCTTCACCTACTCGTACATGTACGAGGGACACCTTACAAGGGGAGTGTGACTAATGCATCCACTTTTTCTATTTCCCACAAACAAACATCACAGAGCTTTCAACTTTGAATGGTAATTCAATTTCACATTTCATCTTTTCTTTGCGGAATAATTTTGTATCTGAGAAAGATTTCCTGAAAGATTCCAAAGGTCGCGACAAATTCATTTCAATTTACATTTTTCCTACTAAGAATCTGTTTTATTAAAGACAAAGACTAACTATAATAAGTACATTGTATTTTCTTTTCTATTAAAGGGCCATTATGTTATCAATATAATAATATAGTGATATCTAACAACTTTTCAGACGGTTCGGTCGTGGACACTGAATCACGTACCAGGGTGGATGGAACCTTTACATAATCAATTTAGGTATGATTTCTTTAGCAAATGTATGGGAGGTTAACATGACATAAGTAGCACAAAGGTAGCAAATTTAGTTTTCTCGGCTGTACAACTGACTGTACATGGAATAGCGGAACAAGAAATTCTTTTACAACCCTTAGGTTTAATGTCAGTTTCAGTCAAGGTCATTTGCAAGGTTCTCTATTGTTTCCCATAAAATTTTAACTCCGATTTTAACAATCCATACCGTTATTCATCATAATTTTTGCAAGTCATATTATCTTAAGTCATAACATTAAACAGTATAAAGTGAAGTTCCGATTTTCGCAGGTCATAATTATTGTAAGTCATAAAATTTGTTAGTTTAAACATTCGATGTCCATATAGTATACCATTCTATAATATTAAAGGCAATAAACTAGTTTATAATAACTGTTGTAAGGTCTTTTTTCGCAGGTCATAATGATTGATAGTCCCCTGATAAGTTAGTCATAAAATTTAACGTCATAATGTTAAATTCAATAAAAACACTCATAATAATTATAAGAATAAATTCAAAAATGAAAAACATAATATTTTAACGACCGAATGTATACCTAACCGTAGTTGTATGCATAATAATCAAAGTTCATAATAAACAATTTTTATAGGAACATCGAGGATCATAAATAATTTGTGAAGAAATATTATCCGGACTGCTATAAAAAAAAAAACCTAACATCGACGAAGGCTAAGGCGGGAGCTACGCTCCGCTTCGCTCCCGCCTTAGCCTTCTAAACCTAACCTATCCGAATCGCTTCTGCTCCGAACCGTCTTGCTCGCTCGCTTCGCTCGCTCGCACAAATCAAATTGTTTTCAACATCATTTCTATTACTCATATTATCTAAAGTTCTAGTTAAATGAATTAGCACTTTCAAATGTATGCCTGGAAATGTTTCTAAGAAAATATCTTTATGCCTATCAATATTATGGATTTGGTTTCTTAGACCTAGACGCTTTAGGCATTAAAACGATATGAGTAACAACCATTAGTACGGTGAAATATATGGCTAAAACTATTTCTGAACAATTATCGTTAGATCTTGGAACGTTATAGTTAAAAAATTATGACTTTTGTGATTATAGAATTTAATATTATGTGCCATTAATATTAGAGCTAATAATCATTATTCTTAACAAAAATTATGACTAGTGATGTTTATTTTTATAAATTATATGGATATCAATTTCTGACCTTCGAAATTCGGAACAAAAAATGTATGGGGAACAAAGGGATCCCCATTTGCAAGTCAGGGTGTCAATCAGCCTTATTATTTTAATGTGATGTAGTAACTGTCACAAAAAACACTTTGTCGAGTATTTGCTGAAACTATAAAATGTGTTTTTTTTTTCAAAAATTAGGTACCAGGGTGTTTAATATTGAAAATAATAAACAAGAAAACACATATTAACAAAAAAAAATCATAAATAAAACTTAACTATAAACTAACTACGAGTACCTAACTTAAAAACTTAATACCTACTAAATTAAATTAAATCTTAAAAAGCCCAAATTACTTCAACTAGAGCCACAACGGCTAGTAAAATCAAAAGAATTTATTTGATAGCTGATTTTATAGTGTAAATAATTTATTGAATCACGCGTTACTTTGAGAGCAAAGATTATTTCCAGTTCATTGATAGTGTAACTTGGTGCCTACAACTCACCATAGAATGGATATAGTAATGTAACTGAAGCAACTATAACTATTAATATTGCATGATCTACAATATTCAATGTGACACACAATCAGCCCGTCTCACACCCTCCTTATAACTATTAACTCGTGGGGACCTTCCTCTTCATGATTTAACCCGGCGGCCACGTCTCAGGTGTTGGATTACTTCGCTGCAACTCCCATAGGAACCTCGGAGCACGGATCACCACTGAAATAGAAGCTGGGTACTATGTTATAGATAAGCTCTTAAGTATCCGAAGTGCTTACGATGCAGTATCGGTGTAAAGAGGGTGAATTATGGATTTTAGAGTTATGCACCGCCCCGTTGTGGTAGCCTGAAATTGAAAAATTTGCTCAGGTCTTTCAAATAATTATAATAACCGACAGCTATAAATAACCATTTCGTGTATTAACCAAGCACCCGGGTGAATATTATTTAGAGCGTTTTGGGTTTTGACTGATCAGTTAAACGTCATTACCTACCATCCCACGTTTATCGCACAATGAAACAACGGAAGATCAAGGTGAAAGAATTTTGATCACGCTAGATTTAACTTCGGAATTCTCTTTAGTTGTATTTTTAACCGACTTCACGACTTTTAATAATACTTGCTTGAAAAAAAAAACAGGATAAACGCTGAATATTTTTACCCACCCAAGCTTATTAATATTCTAACTTACTTGATTTTTAGGTCGAACCGTAGGATTGTCTTAACTATCGGACATATGATAATACACCTAATCCGTTGTTGTATTTTTTATTTCGAATTTTTTGTTGTTTATTAATTTTTAAGGGTAGTAAATTTACATTATGATGTCATATTTTAATTTTTTATCAAAGTTTTTACTGATCAAGTACCGGTTGGTAGCAATTTTGTCCGAGAATTTTTAGTTTATCGCGCGCCTTAGTAATAAGTATATTACGTCCTTTGCAGGATCTCAAACTATCTATATACCAAAATATACCAACTTTCAGCGTGAATGCGTAACGAAGAAACAATGAGAAATACTCACTTTCGCATTTAAGTATAATTATAATTCCATAAGAATTCTTATTTTAAAGATAAAAATAACTTAAATGTTATTTTTTTGATCATACGCCATTTCGAAATTGAATGTGCGCATTTTCCGCATTATGTTTCAAACAACTGATTGATTCCAAATGGCCTCCAGCAGTCATCGCTCCGGAATCAATCCGCACAGCCATTCAACAACGGACTAATCCAACTATTGTTAGTTTTAAACAGTTCGAAAATAATTAAATCCTCGTTGCATTGTGCTGGCAACGAACGTACTAAGTCGTGGCTTACCGCAGCTTGCGCCCAGCGCTTCCAAACCATTAAAAATACACCTGGAAAACCTGAAATACCATCAGCTAAAGGAAAACTTGTTTTTTTTTGTTTATCACAGAGATAACGAATACAGTTGGAAACAACATTGTCATTTTGGGCAGACGAATAAGACCAAGTATTTCATTTGGAGTATTTTTCTAATCAGATTTATTACCTACCTGATTTAAGATTCAGAAACACGAAGCTATTTTTTATAGCTGGGTTCAAAAAATATGGCTAATTCCGCTGTCTAAAAAACCTATAGGTATATGTGTGTAAGTAACTCAGTTTGTATGTTACCTCTTCAACGGCCAACAGATAGTATCTCGTATTTCTTTAACTTATTTGCGATAGTTTCCGTAGAACAAAATGGCCACGACGACAAACCATTAATGGAAATGACGTTAGTCACTATTTCGAAGTAACAGTAAAGCTTTCTAACTGTTTATTGTAATTGTGTAGCTTTTGGCCTCTCATAATTTACATGACCTAAAGACCAACTTAATTCGCCGCTGTTGCAGCACTGTCCTAAAAGGCCCTCATTTCTGTATCCAAACATTTTCAAAGTGCAACTTAGCGGTATCGAGCACGGATTATTCGGATTACGGCCGAAGCTGGATAGATATTGCTCAACGAGATTTTCGGTATCGCACCGGTGTGAATTTGTGCACATTCATTTCGGGAACGCGTCGGATTGCATAGCAACACTGAAATGGTTGCAAACAGATAATAAATTCCAGATTTGGACGCACCATCTGGCTGCACTTGTTGGCTGCTGAAAAGTGATCCGGACGTGAACTAGATAGGATTGCAAATGCAATATTTGACTATTTTTTGTTTTGTAAATTATTTAGTAAATCAATGCTTGTCAATGCGTGTTATCGAACAGAAAAACAATTTTTAAGCGACGTTTACCTACATATAACAGAGTGAAGGTTAGAAATTCAAGATTAGACAGAGAAAGACTTACTAACATGTGATGTCACATCCAAGTGACGCCATAGTGCATAGAAAAAACCGTTTTAAAAAGAGACAGATTTTTCAAAAATCACTATGAACTCAATTTTCAACCGGATTATTTTCTTTCTTCGCTAAACATTTATGTAGATATAATGTACATACATATACCTCTTATTTTCATAATAATAATATAATGACTAGCGTTTACCCACGGTTTCGCACGCGTTAATCTTTAGATACAGCAGTTGAATTAAAATTCCGGGATTTTATTAAAATCTCGTGGGAATTCCCTAAAGTTACATCGAGGTTTTCATTGTCGATAAATTAAAACACCCATGCCAAATTTCATGACTCTGAGCCCCGCGCTTGGGAATATTGGGATAAAAAGTATCATATGTTTTAATCCAGGTTATAAACTAACTTTTTGCGAAATTTCATCCAAATCCGTCCAGCTGTTTCAGCGTGAAGAAGTAACAAACATACTCACTCACTCACAAACTTTCACATTTATAATATTATATATATAGTAGGAAGGATATCGCCATTTCAGATGTTGTCAAAATCCGTATTTATAGGAAGGCCGAGTAAAAAAATGTTTTTTTCATTTTTTTGTCTAACTACATAACATTTAAAGCGAAATCAAATATTTCGATTTTATGTAGTCTGACATGGATTCAATTTAAACTTTTTTTCGAAAATAGTTTGATCAACGGTTTTTACTTAACACGAACGAATTTTAATAAGCATTTCTGAACTGCTTGTTTTCTTTTTGGAAATGTTCATTTTGTACCTATTATATTATTTCATTAGCCCGGTATTGTTTCCCACTACTAGGAAAAGGTCTGTCTTCCGGATTTCAATAACGTTCACAAAGTCAATCCTTTGAATTTTGTAACCAAGTGATCCCATCATTATCTTCCTGACCAGCCTTGCATCCTCAACTTCTTTCTACTTATTACCCATTTTATTTCCCACCATAAAACTGTTCAGTGCAAATATCGTTTCAACGGAAAACGGCATCATTTCATCAAACTGCAAAAAGCCACGCAACATATTCAAAGTTCGCTCGTAAAAGTCCCTTTGTGCATAAAGTGGGACGTTTTAAGTGACTGGGTGCTTTAAGAACAATTGTCTGTATGCAGAATGGTCGGGTTTGGATGGAAATAGGCTATCAAGCGATGCATTTGCAGCTGGAGAGTGCATTATGTGCAAAGAGAGAGTTATCCAGAACTTTGTAGAGAATAATAGCAGGCGCAAGCTTTACTTAATTTTTGCTTTAATTTGCATCTGCATCATTAATACTCTTAAGTATTAATGATTCCTTGTTAGCAAAACAAGTTTATATTATATAAAAATAAATTTAACTAACTATATTCAATTAGTTTGCTAACCCACGACCTTATGATAGCTGTGTCTAGTAATAAATGCATGTTCAGACAGCTTCTCTGCCTCCACACCAATGTAAGAACACAAACAAATTACACAGTACCAGCAATCATCACCATAACACTACGCTGACGCGTTTCTAACTCAACCAGACTTCATTCTCAGAGCAACACAACCGTGCATTATGCTACCAGGATGTTAGAAATATTGAGCTGGATAATAATCTGCTTGCTTGTATTTATAAAAGTAAAGGAAATGCTACGTGTAAAGTAGTATGCTACTATAAAGCTCTGCTACATTTAATAAATAAATAAATTGTAATTAGAGTAATTACGTATTGATTGTGTAGGACCAGTTTCATGTTTTAGGGCAGAATGGTTAGAAGCCATGACTTTTGATAATAAAGCGCATCATCTCGTGGTTGAATTTAATTTTAAACCATGAATCTAAATTATAAATAAATATTTGCGCTAAAACAGTGGGTCCTAGCTCTTGGACGTTCTGTCCTATTTTTTAAATTAATTATTTTCAAAAAATCTGAACTTTCAATTATAAAATTAAGTTGTTATGATGGCGTAGGAAACTGTGTACCTTTTTAATCAAAAGTTTTGCAAATTACAATCCGTCCAGTTATCAACAATTTTGCAGAGAAAAGTTTTATGACACGCTTTCTGGCAAATCATAATAAAACCAATGCTGTGAGACTGTAATCTAGAAACATCTCAGGCACTTTTGTGACTTACATAGTTGTTTGACACTGTCTCAAGCGCAATGAAAACTTAACATAATTGTTGTACTCGTAAGTCGAAAAATTTATGGTGTGTGAATAAAATATGGGTTATAATTCAAATGTTTTTATTTTACTCAAATTTTTGGTATCGAAGGTTACTGATATCTGTCACATAAAAAACAAACAATGGTAAAGCAGGCCCTAAATTATCAATCATTTTCTCTCTGTCCAACACCAACAATTAAGTATTAGCCGTAAATAAAATAAAATTTGTGAAAAGATCTCGATTTTACTCAAAAAAACATACCAGTAGCTAAACGTTATGTTTTATGCATAGAAGCACCAAACACCGTGACTTTTTACGACTGAAACAATTTTAAAGTTAAATAAAATCTACATTTCTGCGGCATCGTAGACAGCCCTCCATGTGAATCACCTTGCATCTAAAGTAGGTTTTATCACGTCTTCCCCCTGAGTCTCATCTCATGACGTCGCGACGTCCACTGGCGCAAACATCAAATAAAGTTGTTTTACTGAGTTATCTAAAAATGTGGGGCTAGGGTGCATTAATGACGCTGCAAACACTTGTACGCACTTCGGCAGTTTTCTTGCCCCTAGCAAGTTTCGTTCGTAATGTGTTTTCTATGAAAACTCACTGGAATGACATTTTGCAAGCTTTTTTGTCTTCTTGAGGTCTCAAAAACTTAAAGTAAAGGGGCCTGAGATAAAGTAAGGTACTTTAAAGAACGGTTAATTTAAGAGTTACGGATTACGGAGTTACGTTGTTCTTCAAAATAAAGTCTTGGTTTGTCTTTGCTTTTTCGTTCATTTCACAATTATCTCAACTGAAATCCATTTTATTTAATTATTAAATGTTAAGTTGTAACAATGCCTTTTTTTCTATTATCCACTTGATACGTAGGTACCTATCAATTTAGTATCAATCAAGTACTTGAAATGTTCGTTGAAATTATCTTGCTATAAGAGCTTTTTTATTCTAAAGTCTATTATAATTAATTAGAACATAACGAAATTATAGACCATTTTCTACAATCAAAAGCCACATACAACAAAAGTTTGCTACTGTAAATGCTTGATCAGTGAAATATAAAGGTCAATATATGTAATTCGACTCTTTTCCTCAGTAGTACGTGTAAATCAATCCTACGAGTGATTTCACATTCACCTACGCCAATAGTTTCATGGTATTCAGTAACTAACTGTAAAATTTTCACCAAAACCACAGTCCCATGTAACGCCCTTATAAATAGCACAGAACGGCTTCATTTACACTATTCACAGGTAGTTAGAGTAGAGATAATGTCGTGATAAACGTTTGTAAAGCGGCTGCGGTCAGCCTGGGAGCCGGCCTTTGGAGCTATCCATGGACTGTGTGACGTAGAACGCTGGAATATTGTTTAGTAGTCTAAATAGCTTTATGAAATACTTAATCCATTTTCTCCAGGTCATTTCTGATGCAAAGGTTCTTCTGGTGGCAAGTACTATTATTACAGCACCCAGGACTTGTCACGCTTACAAAACGAGTAATAATTACCTTGACGTTTCAGCCACACTGCTGCGACCGTGTTCACGAGTAGACTAAAGTATTTATCACGTGTGTTTAGCAGCGCAAGTCTTTCGAACTACCCGGACTTTTTAACTCTTAAATAGTCAAAATTGAAAAATGATCATGATTCAAACCATGTAGGTACCTAGTCTAGAAATTCTACAGTAAAAAAATATAAAAAGATAGTCTTAAATCGTGTTCATTGTGGTGCATACTGCCAAATTAAGAGTTGCACGCTACTTTCGTTATCTATACATCGTCGTTTATCGGAGCAAAGTGTCATGAGGAATGATTCCAGGTGGGTGATTATCTTAATTAGGTTTTATTATGCGTTTTAAATAATTGTAATTATTAACATATTATATTTTGTACCTACCTGTTTCCATGCAATAAATTCAATTTGTATGATAATACTTACTAGCTGGGCGCAGTGAACAAAGGTAGATTTTGTCCTCTGACATTACACCACGCTACGAGTACAAACTAGAAACGCTTTACTTATTCAGAATAGTCCCATTTAAATTTTCAAAGTTTCTATGCAAGTTGTTCGAGTTTTGTTTTTCAATACACAAATAAATGTCTGTCGCTGGTCCAACGAAGTTGGTTTGTTCGGCATAAATTCAAAGTGGCTTTAGAAGCCTTTCGCGCTGCACAGATGCTATTTTGAATTGTAAAACAAAAATCACACTTCGATGGAAACTACGGTTGCGCTGAAGTATAACCTAGTATCCAAACTACAAATTTGGCACGCTGAAATCGCACTTGCCTCGGCGGGCCTGGCCATAGGCTACAAAGAGCAAAATTTTAACTTCGTATCTTGCCGTTTCGGTGACGCAAATATTGTAGATCACAAAATTCCTAGCCATTTCATGAATTTCAAAACTCATCGTTTAACGTATAACGTAACGTATTTGGCCAGTTTATGCAGATTACGAAATTCCTAGGCTTCGCTCGCTCGGCTCGTGCGTTGTGGTCACAATTCATACTAACCACTCCTCGCTTCGCTCGTCGTAACTAATTTTTTCTTTTTATCGGCATATCACGATATGTCCGGTATAAAGCTAGGAATATCAACGAATGCGTTGCTCTAATCGATATGCCTTATTGTTTCTCAGGCACTTCGTGATATGCCAGGCCGACTTTTAGGCATATCTTGAAATGGCGCCATTTCATGTTAATACTAGGAATTTCGTGATCTGGTGGATTTTAGGATCGGCCACCGACACTACTACTGCACTATATACTGATTAAGAACAAGAACACAACTAAACTATCGGCCGATAGAAAGTCTGTGGTCTGCGGGTCTCTTAAGCTGTGTCTACGATTTTTTATTCACATATAACGTGTTGTACAGGCATTAGCAGTCTTGATCGCGTGACCATGGGTGAGACAGCGAGGTTTTTGTTCATTTGCGGATTCAATTAATAATTCGGAAAGTAATTCTGCCTGTTACATTTTCGCACGGAAATCGCTGAGCCGGTTTAGATAAATTTTGGTATAGTATAGAGCGTGTAGTCTACACAGTAGAGAAAAAAATGCATATTCCTCACGGGATAATGCTAGCCAAATTATTGCCGATCAAAGTCCAGGGTAATAACAAAGCAAAATATATCTGTATCCACGAAAATACCGAGTTTTTAGACTGACCTAACCTTCTAATGTGTCCGGAGCCTGATTCAGAAGCAATAGCAGAATACCAGAAACGAATTTATAATGCAAATAAGATTATTTGCCCCTACCGAGTTGAGAGCTAATGCACTTCTCCCGCGTTACATTGAAAAGTGCAAGCTGCTTTTTCAATAGACTGAATAAGCAATAATAGACAGTTTGTTATGTTGAGCTTAGAAAAGTATTGGTAATTCTCGAATAAATTATTACTCTATGGCGAATGGTTTGTGGTTTATAAGGCTTTCATTCTATATTGGTCGAGCAAAAATTTCAAAATGCATTCTAATGCATTTAGGATCTTTCCTACTCCTTTAGTGTTATCTGTGATTTGCTTAATCACGAAAATGGATATTAGAATATACACTCTTTTTCCCCATAACAGCGCTTGTACCGTAATTTTAGTAGAACGATATGCTACAGCCACTGCTTTTACTGCAAAAATGCACAACTGACTACCAACTTAAGAAATTACTTAATTCATAATGGTTTTTATAGAACAAAAATTGTCGTTGCAACAAAGTTGCAAATAAGTTAATTTTGTTAAAATACGACAATGTTAAAAATCATTCGTCACATTTCTGATATTCTCTTTGATACAGCAAATCAGCAACAAGCGATCCTTGTTTAACGTAAAGGGCATGAAGGTAGAACAACAATTCCGAAAGAAAGACCAATTCTACAAAATGTCTATTTTGTAAGTTACATCTCAGCACTCTTCGCGTCCAACCTTGACCCTTCTCCTGCAACCCTATTTATTATTCATGCCAATATTTTGCGAGTAAAATACGCCACAATAGACTAATTTGAATGTTTTCACGCGTCCCGCCGTTTGCCCGAGTGGCATGAATGGGCCCTGATAGTAGTTACAAATTCACAAAGAGCTATAAACTTGAATGACCTTTTACCTTGTTACTCCACAACCACACGTGTGTATAAATTATGTTTTTTTTTATGAAGGAACTTGCTCTCCTTCATCTCGATGATATTTTCATAACAAAGAGTGAAAGAATGGGACGAATAGTTCGGTGCATGCTGGGAGAGGTGATCATTATCCGTCTACTTTGGCTATCGGTTTTCTAAACGTCTGATTTTAGTTGCATCGATTAGATATTAAATGTATGTCTCTTTTATATTAAATTTACCTAGGTATTCTCTTCCTACTGTTTAGGCGCACATGATTTATTGTTTATTATTTTCATAGGTAGACTGAGTTTAGGAGATAAATATAATAATATGGCTTTTCGGTTACCTACATTAGGCGCCTCGCCTTTTAGCTCGCTTGAGTCTATTCCTCTTATTATTATTTCTGTCCTTTAAAGCATTGCTAAAAACAAAAGTGCAATTGATATATAGAGAGCTACTCGCTCGTCACTTGTTTTAAACCAATAATTGACAAATTTCAGTTATTAAGATTAGTTTTTGGAGTCTTTTTGTATTTTTTATTTCAACTCCAAATTTGTTACTTTTACGGTCATCCCGTGACATCCAACGAAAATAAAAACTGAAACATGGATGCACAGAAAAAAAACAGAAAAAGAGACCAGCGCTGGGAATCGAACCCAGATCCTCAGCATTCCGTGATGCGTGCCATACCCCTACACTACCACTGGACAGGAGTCTAGACACAAATTTCTCCCATGCACCACACAGACGAGTGGAGTGGAGTGTGGAGTGTTGACGTCTCGATGAGAGCTAAAACATAGATGTCGCTAGTGACGCTGCTTAAAATGACTAAGAAAGAAAAAAGCAGGCTGAAATGTGTGGTGCATGTGATAAATTTGTGTCTAGACTCCTGTCCAGTGGTGGTGTAGGTAGGGGTATGGCACGCAGCACGAAATGCTGAGGACCTGGGTTCGATTCCCAGCGCTGGTCTCTTTATCTGTTTTTTTTTTCTGTGCATCCATGTTTCAGTTTGTATTTTCGTTAATTTCCAGTTATGGTTTTCCAATCATAACAAGCTTTTAGCAGCCTGAAAACCTCTCGCATACAAAGGGTTAAACGTATAGCGCGGAACCTTATATCGGAAACCTATTGCCTCCAATCTGCGTGTTGCAATTACCTGGTCGCTGGTAGGCAGTGGCACTACTATAAAACGGTTTTATTGCTTAAGTGGCCGCCACTAGCTCTAATATAACACGGCATTTTCAGGTATTCTCATTCTTTGCGCAATTAGGCCGTAATCATTAAAGGGTAAGCTTTTTACATTTGCAAACGTTTATAGCGCCCTGTAATTATTCTGCGGAACGAGCCTCGTAAATAAACCGGGATGAGCGTGGCTTGTATAAATCATTCGACGCGGATCCAGCTTAATTCGCGGATAGAAGAACAAAGCCCACAGAAATAAATATACATGGAGGCAGCAGTGGAAAATTAGAAACCTCCGCGCCGTAACAGTTATTTCCCATTTACGGCGATAAATTATCGAATTCTTTGAATAGCGTTTTATTCGGTCGCGTCGTGAGTTAAATATGGTCAGGTAAATTTAACTTTTTTTTTAAGTTTTCGCTTAATTCTTCAATTTCTAATGGCAACTCGCTGGAAAAATGGACAAGGAAGAATTAAACTTGTGTGGAGAAAGTTTGACACTCTCAAACATTGCAGATTTTTCGGTAATTCATAGGTATAATTTTATTAATTTAGCTTTTTGTTGCAAAACTTTAGGGCGGTAGTTTTGGAGATAAGGGAGGAATGGTTAAATTTAAAATAAAAAAAATGAAATCCTTACAGATGACCGGTAATAAACGGTTTGGGTTCATTTCAGTTAGTTTTTTTGTTTCAACTTAACCCCATAAGGTGTTTATTATTAATAATTAATTGAAGTTACATTTCCGTCTTTGGGTCACCTACTTACATGTCGGTGGGTAGGTACCTAACAAATTTTATTTCAATCAGTTCAGCTGTTTCAGAGTTAATTAGCTGTGATAGACAAACAGACAGACAGGCAAACCAGCAAATGATCCTATAAGGGATCTGTTGCTTCTTTATGAGGTATATAATCATAAACTTAACTTGATTAAGTATTAAGCTCAGAGTATGTAGTAGCCAAAATGTATGGAACAGCCAAGCTTTAAACTAGCTAAACAGACCTAAATCAAGACTTCTTATGATTTCCTAGTTTCTTCACTAACAGATTATTCTTCATTATTAAATATTAAACTAGCAAAAATTTAGCTTTTACTGTCAAACGAAGAACAGAAAAAATATAACCTCATTTTGCAACAGGAAAAGAAAGGTACAACAGATAAATGTCTAAACATCACGTTAGTTTTTAAGAGGGCGTGACAAGTGGCCGGGTCCATACTAATGCTCACTGAACTGCTAAAATCAATGGTTCTCGTATGAAAAAAGGGCTCAATCAGCAGGGCTTGGGGACCCGTTTGATATTCTCGAATCGTAGGCATTTGCACAAAAGAAAATTGGTCAAGCATTAGATGTCCACTACGCTGAGTCGTCCCATTGTTCAATCGAAGCAAGCTTTACTCAAAGATATGTACACTTGGCTACGTTCGAACATTTCTTATGGAACCCTTTAGCGGCACAAAAGTTTGAGTCAGACGCGCTGATTGAATTATTCTCGTCTTATGCTTGGTCGGGCAATAATACGAGGGATCAAGATTGGTTTAGGTCCTGAATAAAGCCCTTTTGCATTAGGTTTCGTAGATTATTTAAGTTGAGCAGTTATTAAGGAACAGCTCTTACTAAAACATTAAATCACAAATTATCATCATAAGCATTAGCTAGCAGTCCACAGTTGGGCATAGGCCTTACCTAATGAGCGTCATTGCGCCCTGTCCTCGGCTCAACGCATTTAGGTTCTACCAGCAGCCTTATGCTTGGATACACGAGCTTAGTAGCTAATGCTTAGTACTTTTTTCTTACATTTGTCAGCGATGGGTCCTATGTATAAGGACCAGTGTTTTTTTTTTCAATTTTGAGTTTTGTGCGTTATAGGTAGGTATCTATAAACTATATACATTTAGAGAGTGGATTAAAAAAACATTTTTATTTAATTATTTTTCGAGTTATCATTGAAGTAAAATGGCCGAACTAGATGCAATTTTAATGTGAAAGGGCTAAACGTACGTTTGATACATTTACGCGGTAAATCCAGGTCGGTTTTTTTTTAATCAGTGGACATAACTGCCATTTAGGTACTTAGTACGTCAAGCTGAACTCTGCTACCGCGATGCTACATCGTAATGTGATTGTATTACTTTTTTTATTTCTCCAGGTATCTTGGGTAACGTATTTTTTACCAAAGATTTTAAAGTTGAACGCGTATATGAGCCAAAGTACCACATAGATCTTTTTACTGTCTTTTTAAAAACAAGTTTATTTCCCGGAAAATCAAGTATATGGGCGTATGTACAATAACTTTTAATGAAAAAATATTTTATTAAAATTTATTCGCTGTGGTTGCAGGACAGAGTACTATTAGCTAATGTGCCAAATTTTAGAAGTCTCAGATACGCCATCTCTTAGTTACGACAGTTTTTGACTTTGGAAACCCGCCCTGTAAAGTAAGGATTTTTACACTTAAGCCCTTGTACGTAGGACCCATCGAGATGTGTGTAAACATATTGCATAAGTGCTTAGTATTTACTGGAACTGCAAGTGCAAGTTAATAGAAGCCGGTCCTGTTTACTAAGCAACAAGTGCCTACTCCCATATAAAAATCTATTAATACTTGTCATTTGTTGGGTGGTGTAAACATTAATGTCAAGTGTAGTTTGATTACGCAAAGCTGCTGAAGTGTTTTGTTAACTCTGATTTTCCAGTTTTATATCTAGAAAAACAACATTATGTCGCCAGAAAGATGGAACTCAGAAACCACTATTAAGTTTATTCAAGAGTTTAGATCCTACGAAGTGTCTATGGAACCAAAAACAAGTCAGAGAGTCGGCATATCATAAAACATTTCTTAAAACGAATTCATGGCGAAGTCTTGTAACTACTAATACCATTCTCTAACACCAATGTATATACGGCTACTTGTCATTTGTTACTCTGCAGACAAGTCCCTAATCACTTTCACTAATGGCAAGTACTAAACTCGTGTAAACCTAGCATTTCGCAGATCGTCAATCCATCTGGCCGGAGATCGTCTTAAACTACGTTTGCCGCCGGGACGTGGCCTCCACTCAAGAACCTCGTTTACGCCTCCGGTTGTCGGTTCTTCGATTGAAATCATAACTAATAACCATTAAAACATTTTTGAACTCCTTTAGTTCCAAAGGTAGATTAGTTTCATTGAGAGTTTATTTATAATAATATAGCCTTTATAACCCGGAGTTCATTTATTCAAGGTCAAAATATCTTTATTCAATTTAGGCAACACAACAAATTAGACAAGCACTTATGAATCAAAAAAAATCTACCACCGGTTCGGAAAAACCTCTGTTGAGAAGAATCCGGTAAGAAACTCAACGAGGTATATTTTTTTTATACAGATTTACAATATTATTAAATGATATCTATACATCAAAAGTATTTAACACAACTTTATTTTTAACACAGTAGGTTCGTTATTTGAAGGGATCGCTAATGCGGATCGGATTTATTTCCAAATATATCCCTGTCCATGATATAATCATTAACTTTATAATACGCCTTAGATATTAATGTCTTCTTGACAATAGATCTGTTTTTTTCTGAATTTTGTATCAGACAGAGTCGAGACATAGACAGACTTATTGTCAATATAATATTATGTGCAAATGGAAAACTTAAGGCTTAGCAAAAGATACAGTAAGCCCCTGCTTAGTGTCGCGTATCTAAAAGAAAATTAATAATGTGGAAGTATAAACCATATTTACGATCTTCAATGTAGGTTGGATGAAATCGTGATCAGAATGGATCCCCAAAATAAGTGAAAAGAAACTGAACACTGAATACGCCATCTAAAACTCCACCTGTACTTGAGTGAGGCTTAAAGGATTTTGATACTTGGATACATTTGATCTATTTACTTTAAAATTACGCATGAGTTGATTGATTGATTGATTGACACCTAAATTAAACAATCCACCTAAGATTGTTTTACTAACCTAAAAAAAAAACATTGTTAAATTAATTGCTTTTGTATTACTTACTCGTAATTTGACAGATCGCGGGTAAAAAATATCTGCTACTAACTCTGCCAAAAAAGTAAGAAATTTAAAGAAAAAACAAATTGGTACGAACCTTGCGAATTTTCCGTGGTCATTTTTGAGAGTGCGAATGTAAAATTACAAAAATGGAATCATCGAGTGCTAGTGACATTTCTTTCCTATTAGTTGTTTAGCATGTTTTTTTTGTCTACTTTTTCTGTAATAGTTGAAAGAAAAGCAGATTAATAGCAGCAAGCAGCATCGATAAGCAGATTATGCACCTCGCATTAAGTAATTTATATATTGCCCTCGTGCTTTCTAAAGCCCTCGCTGACGCTCGGGCTCCAAATCAGCACTCGATGCGATAGAAAATAACTTTCTGCTTGGTGCAACAATCTACTATTTCACTTCTCATGCTCGTAAAATTCGTATTTATGCTGGATCTCGGTGACATAAAATGACTTTATATGCTCTAGTGCATAAAGTAAAATCTGCGTCTAGACCAAGGCAATCAGGTGTCAACAGCCACAAACAAAAAAGATTGTGTATACTTATTTAATAATTTTTAATTTGTATAAAACTAAAAATCAGTCTAATAAATCAAAATAAATTAAATTAAAATGAATTAATAAATTAATAAAACTAAATATTTATATTTATATTAGCAATGCATAAAAATAAAACGTACCTAGTAAGTGAACAATGTTTTCTCTGTTTTTATTTCATCGCCTCGCAATCGAAGTCAAAAGCAGAGTGTAAAACTCGAGCATCAAACCTATTTTCTCCGCGACATGTCTATCCACCCTCGCCGTACCGCCTCGGGTAAAATGGCTCGTTTTATGCTCTTGTTATACAATCTACTATTAAAAATGTCAGTTGACGGCATAGTTCCCAGGAGACAGGCAGCGTTTCCGCGTTGAATGTCCAGACTCAAACGTTGACGGAAATAGCTGTCTACCTTCTGGTCTGATAAATTAATACGAGTATATTTATATATAATCATAATAGTACTTTATTTAATTCTTCTACTATCAAGTTAGTTTCATCGTAATATGATCTGGTGCAAGGCTGCCCTGAATCCTGACAGGGGATTTCATTAGATGCAGCTTAGCCGGCGAGTGTAAACATCGGGGACGGAATCTTAGATATTTTCCTTTCTGAGGGATTTTTTCGGCGTGTGCAATGAATATTTATCACATAGGTAAGTGTAACGTGTAGACGTTGGTTTTATTACATTTCGGCGAGTCTGCAATTTGCTATCGCAAATAAATAATGTGCATTCAATCTATTTTGAGTTATCCTCCTTAAATGTTTGTGATTAATCTGTCATCTCCCAGGATAACAGGATCAAAGGAATTTGGGCACAAATTTGTGCCTCTGGGAGAGGACAGGTGTACGAGTTATAATTTTGAAAATATGTATTTTTAAACCAGACTTCAATCTTTCGTGACTAATTTTAACTCGTGAAAATGATAAACCAATGTCAAAATAATTTTGGTGGAGAGAACAGAAACACCAAAAATAATTATATTATTTGTATGTCGATGATTCTTTCTAGTTTTTAGGGTTCCGTAGCCAAATTGGCAAAAACGGAACCCTTATAGTTTCGCCATGTCTGTCTGTCTGTATGTCTGTGTGTGTGTCTGTCTGTCTGTCTGTCCGTCCGCGGCTTTGCTCAGGTACTACCAATGCTAGAAAGCAATTTTTATGGGAGTTATCCCATAGACGTAAAGGGGGGGTGGTTTTTTTTCTCATCCAACCCTATAGTGTGGGGTATCGATGGATAGGACAATTTTTCGATTTAGTGATTTGTTTGCGTAATATTCAACTTTAAAGTACAATTTTTCATGAAAATCAAGCCCCCCCCCCCCTCTAAAATATAAGCCGGTAGGTGGAAAAATTTGAAAAAATTTAGGATAGTAGTAAGTATATCAAACTGTCAAGGAAAACTAACAGCTAAGTTTGCTAGAGAATTAATAGTATTTAAAGAGTAAATAGCCGCCTAAGGTATAAAATATACGTAAACTTGGAAGATTCCGTATAAAATACGAACCCTATTTTGGGCGTGTCCGACACGCTCTTGGCCGGTTTTTTGGTAGGTATCGTTAGTAAGATAATATCTAGAAAGAATAGTAAAAATTTGTCTTTCCGTTTGTCTGACTTGGAATTTGGTAAGTATATAGACATTTTGGTCCAGATAAGGACATAAGTTTGAATCCCGAAAAATTTTACAGTTCCCGCGGGATAGCGTTAGACGAATTCTTTGCAGACGGAATCTAGAGGGCAACAGCTTAAGTGCTCTTGTACCTATTGTCTTAGAAAACACAATTATCTACGTGTAATTTGCTTGCGCCTGTGGTACACTATGTAGACTGTGTATTTTGTACTCGTGGTTTTACTACCACAATAGGCGTAAAACACGTTTGTTGTCTTGATTATCTACGTTAACTTCTGTTACGACCTCAGGTAGCACCAATAATGTTTCACTATGAACACATTATTATGATACAACAAAAAAACCTTTTTAATGTCGTAATTTTCTACAGTGTGTGGACTTAGAAGTACATTATCTTCCAGAAGTAGAAAATCTACCCTTTCTTTCCGAATAATCAATCAGATCAAGACAATTGAAGTTAAATTGCGAACACTTATCGCCACTACCATTCGCACGGACCGTTCGCATTTGTTTCATATGACAATGAGAAATGACGTTTGGCCTTAGAACAATAACTTTAGCGGATGGGAGTTAGAACCTACATATATGTTGTCACTAGAGTATTACTCTCAACTTTATGGGCTACTTTATAGAGTTTTATTTAGTGCGAATTGTGCAGCCAAACTGGAAGTAGAATGCTGTGTCCAATGGGAGGGAAAATAAGGTTCAAATTGGATGGGATAGGGTGTTGTCCGTGAATTTCAGTTTTGTCAACGTGTAGCAGTAAAGAGTGAAACCAATCTCGCGAAAGCGTAGGGGACGTCAAACAATGAAAGGAACCGAACTTCGCAGAAATGTGACAACAATTCTTTGATTTATGCATGATTGAATAACATAAAAGCGAAGTGAATTTATCGCAATTATGTTTGAAAAGGAGAGGTTGGTATTAAACATGAGCATGAATAGAAATAAACGACGCAATATGTAATTTGCTTGAATTAAATATAATGTAGAAGTGAATGGATTGGCAATAGCGTTGCCAGAGACAGATACCTACCTACAAAAAGAAAGAGACTATTTTATCATCAATAAAATTCAGCTTTAATATCATAAAAATAACTACGAATTTCTGTCAAACCTATTATTATGATGACATTATTAATTTACTTTTTTCTGTAGATACACACACATGCACTATATAAATTTATTCGATGCAAGCGACTTCAATCTATTTAATGCTATCAAATCTTTTCGATGCTACCGCAAAATATCGTAGAATTTTTACACAATTTCATTTAATTCATGATTAATTTCATCGAACGGATCTCGGCAACGTTTTATAAATGAACATCAAAATTTTATTATCTTTTAACCAATCTGACTGGATCCAATTAGCGATACATCTGCGGTATCAACAGTGGTGGGTGGTTAACGAAAACAAGGGAATATTATTATCGGAAGCTGCTGCCAAAAGCGTCGAGTTGGCGCCCCCGTTCTTAGCCGAAACAATGACGGTTGGATGCAAGTGACCGGAGCCGAGCGGCATGTTTAGAAAAATAATCACACAGAGCATGGCAGATCACAATGAATGCAGGCAAACTTAACATCCGTAGTTACGCAGTTTTGTACATCTCTGTTGAAAAAACCCGCCAAATGCAAGTTGGACTCGGAGACGAAGGGTTCCACATCAACGAAGAACAATTTCTATTAACTATAATCATTACTATTACTCTTACCATTAATCTTACTATTTGTGGTGTACAATAAAGAGTAATTGTATTGTATTGTATTTTATTGTAAGCTTGAGAAAAAACACATACAAAAACACGTTTATTGTATATTACGGTTCATAAAACTTATAGTGACTGATGAACGGACGAAAAGCATTAGTTAGTAACATCAGAATGCGCTCAAACTACCTATATTTTTGTCATTAACAGGCTTTTCCATATCACTTACCTATCTGTTGTATTTTTGCTAAATTCATTCAAATAAGCCATGGTGATCTAAATAGTAATTTGACCCACGGCCTCTCGGCAGAGTATTGCGGGTTCAAAGCCTAGCTCGCATTTCTGAGTTTTTTTTTCATTAATGGGCCCGCATGAAAACTATACCTAATGGTCCAAACCTTCTCATTTTGAGGCTCTCATTAAGACGATGATGATGATTCAAATATGAGCACTTAACGCAACGCAAGAATAAGATTTATATTAATACTAACAAAGATTCCAAAGTGCTTAACATAGTTAAATACTGTTCACGGCTAGTTTGGCTATTAAGCACTAAACACCATTCGATAGCTCCTCGCTTATGAACTTAAACCAAACCATCAACCAAAACAATGATTGTTAGGGGAGGAAATAAAAGGAGGAAACGGATGCATAGTCTCTTGTATTGTCTTACTGAATTTGCTGATGTCATTTATTAGCCACTAACATAAAACATTTTTATGGCAACTGATACAGTCGGGCGCCTCGATATAGTCGCCTTCAGGCTCTTTGTTGGAATAAGAACACGCAATTTATAGCGGCATATGAAATTGTATTTTTTGACTTACAATATGTGCTTGCTTAGTCTCATTTGTGATCACAAATGTAATCTCGTCGCTATGTAATTCTCGTAAAGATATTTTTTGCCGAGAGGTTTTTCATGCAGACGAAAAAAACTTCTCGAGACGAACGACCTGCTAGGGCAAGTTTCGGTTCCAAAAGGTTAGTAGATTGGACAGAATAATAAGAAGAAAAGTGTCACTTTACCTACATTTTTTATGGTGGAAAAATACAATAAATCTATTAAATTTGGTGACATTTCCTTAAACTTCAAGTTATTTAAATGATAATTATATTTTTTTTTTTGCTTACTGTACTTGCGTCGATGCCATTAACCGTTGAGGAGTTCCGTCCTGCGGCGAAGATCCTGGCCGTACCACCAAGATGTCACTACCAGATTACTGTATGGAAGTGAGTTAAATTTAGCTTACAGGATTTGACACAAAAAACAAATAAATAAATAAACTGGTTAAGCTAAAGAAAAGCTTGTAAAATACTAGCTTTTGACCGAAAGTCCCGCGACATCATCTGCGAAGAATTTGTTCATCTTTATCACTATTTTGCGGAATAATTATTACTATTCTATGTTCTGCCCAGGGTTGCATTGCAAACGATCTCCATACCATCATCATCATCATCCCAGCCTATATACGTCCCACTGCAGGGTACAGGCCTCCTCTCGGAATGAGAGGGCTTGGGCAGTAGTTCCCACGCGGGTCCAGTGCGGATTGGGAACTTCACACACACCGTTGAATTGCTTCGCAGGTTTGTTGTGCAGGTTTCCTCACGGTGTTTCGATGTTTTTCTCCATACCATAATTTGTCTAAATCGGTTCAGCGGTTTAGACGCAAAAAGGTAACAGACAGACGAACAGACAGCTAGAAAGAGTTACAGTCGCATTTATTTTCAAATTTGAATATAGGAATGGTAAGTCATGATTAACACCATCATATAAAAGGAGTCTGATGACAGACTCAATATGTCTGTAAACCATTAAATTTAATGGTTGAAATAGAATTGAAATTTTCAATCACACATAAAAAAAGTGAGAAAAACAACCACCACGACCAAAACACTGCCTATGTTATTAAATTTCCTTGAAACATGCAGCTTCCACCCAATTAGTCGCAGGATCGGGGGTGATGTTCCCAAGCAGTGGAAACTATAGCGCTTCGGAAACGCAATAGTGAAGAGTCGACGTCGCGTGTGACAAGTGACAAGACGCGCGACGTGAGCGGATAAGCAAGCAACCGCGAGTCTGCCCCTTCCTGAAGTTGGTGTAAACAGTGTTGATATTTTTCATCTGAAGTTGCGATCAAAATAAAGGATAATTACTTTTTTTAGTAAGGCTCGCTAGTTTTGGAAAAAAAACTTTAGTTTAGATATATTTGTTACAGGATGTAGACCATAATGATTACCTTCAATCTAGCCGTATCAAAGTCAAAGTCAAAGTCAAAGTCAAAATATCTTTATTCAATTTAGGCTATAACAAGCACTTATGAATGTCAAAAAAAATCTACCACCGGTTCGGAAAAACCTCTGCTGAGAAGAATCCGGCAAGAAACTCAACGAGGTATATATATATTTTTTTAAAACAGATTTACAATATTATTAAATGATATGTATACATCACAAGTATTTAACACAACTTTATTTTTAACACAGTAGGTTCGCTATTTGAAGGGATCGCTAATGCGGATCGGAATTATTTCCAAATATCCCTGTCCATGATATAATCATTAACTTTATAATACGCCTTTGATATTAATCCGTGATCATGATGCATGCAACTGCGTCAAAATATCAGGAGTTCATTAAATGTATATACATAATTTATGTGTATATGTGTTTCATTAATCTATATCTCGTATCTAATACAAATAATTATGTCTAATGTAATAAACCATGAATCATACCTTTAGGTATAAAAATCTTTTAATTTTATTATCCATAATGATAATAAAAAAAATAAAAAATGCATTATAAGTTTCAGGTACGAAACATTTCGTTATTAAACGATTTATTTATTTATAATATTGTTAAATATTCATAAAAAAACGAAATCGTATTGTAACACATAATTATTTCATTTTTCTTTATTGTCAACAGAATGCGCAACATATAGGCAAACAATGTTCTGCATGAAATAGAATAGAATAATACAATTATACATATTAAACGGGGCTATGGTGACATTTTCCCCTTTCTTGTTGACACAGTAAACAATTTATTTGCATGTTCACGGGAAATTATACACAAATGAAAATATACTGAATTACGTGTTAAAAGCACATAACCATGAAATGTTTGCTAACAAGGGAAATTAAGATAATTGTAATATGTACTTGCTGCTTGACCAGTGATTTTGTGTCGGAAAATAAATTTTTATTCGTTTGACATTATAAATAGGTCTAAATTAGAAATTTAAAGTTAGCATGTGACATGGACAAAGTTGTGGTGGGCTTTAATCAAAAGCAAATAAAATCATAAATATACTATAAACATACTTTTATAAGCGTACACCTACTGTATAATAAATATTATTAGTAACGTGCGATTCTGGTATTGAAGTTTCCACATAACGATTATTTAGGCAACAATCTACAAATGTCTCTAGTGTAGTACGTCCTGGAGGTAAAAAATAGTTAAATACCACAATTAGTTAGGCCTTAGGTACTTATAAAATTTCGGCTATGTTGAACTAGCCACTTTACAGACGGTAATGAAGTGACAAACCTCCAAATAATTAATATTTTGAAAATTAAGTACCAAGAAGAGCTCGTCGCAGTAGTCGGATATTTTTACTGGCGCTGCCGTTTGACGCCCCGACACGACAGTGCGTTTTCATTATATGCAGCTTAGTGACGAGAAGTAAATAAGGCCCATATTGCCAACTCAGTTCTTCTCACAAATTCTATACGCCACGCGAGCTCACTCAGTATAATCCGCTTTTTACGATTCTAGACGACTACGGAGAATTTGAAATGAGAAAAATATAGTAAAATTATTGCGAAATGCGGTTTTCCGTTATGAATGAGTGGAAAATGCGGACCCAGTCTAATTATTTGTACAAAAAAGTCCCGCCAAGAATCATTTATCAAATAGTTCAACATTTTACGTACCTATGCTAAAGATAACGTGTACTCAAGAGTTTTCATTGGCACTAGCTAGCACTAAGTCATATCAGCAATAATATCAGCGATATTTCTTGGCCCATTTTTTTTCGCTAACCATAACTCACAGACATTGCCGCTAGGGGACCGAATGGAATCCTGTTTATGGAAGCTAAAATCGTTTTCTTTATTAAAGTTCAGGTTTGTGATAGGTGCGTCCCTGTTCCATAACGCGACGGTCCCAAAGGAAATAAGTAGACCAGAATAGCTCTGACAACATGGCTTACCGGCTTACACGCCCCTTTATAACCTGAAGCCTATTATAGTTATTTCACCTGAAAGTCTGTGCTGTGGGTGTAAAACCTTATTACTTTAATTTAAATGGTTAAGGTTGTTTTTATTTATATCCTTTTAGCCATATGGCAAGTATTATAGTGAAAAAATTGACTTAACTAAGCAAAGCTGGGGTACTAACAAGGCATCGGATAAACGTACTTATATAAATTATATTTTACACCCATCTACATTAAATGTAGATAGAAATGAATAAGTATACATAAATAAACATGGAAGACTTTAGAAGAACTATTTATTCGTTTTTCTCATACGTAATGTCAAGCGTAGTTAGTAGTTAGTTCAGATTGTCATTGTTGCTTGTTATAATGTATGGCAATTATCTTTATATGTACAGTGTACTCATCTTTATTGTGACTAGAGAAAGTAGAGTTGCTTTATCTGCTGTGCCCTTGGCAGGGCGTCACCTATGACTACTACCGAATTGTAACGCCTGCTATTCTATGTAAAACGTAATGTGAAATGAAATAAATAAATGATAAATCTGACGGCAACGACTTAATTTTTTAAACTTCTATTTAATCACTGAAATGAAGTAGTACGTTCCGTACATAAATGCACTGTTACGTAAACCGTAATTACTCAAAACGTTCTCTGGTATAAGCGTTCCGTCGCCTTCATCAATCAAAACGACTTCTGCAGCGAGTGTTTTATAAAAGTTCAAGGAAATATTTAGGTCGGATTTCACATTCAGGTTTTAGGGTTCCACTCGATCTTACTTGATACCGAGGGATCAATATTGGAGTAATAAAAGACGAGTGAAAAATTTATCACTGTACTTACTGGTTATGAGGATGTTTATATTATTGTTTTAAGACCTGCATTACAAGGTAGGTACAAATAGAGAAATGAACAATGATCACAATAAATGAATTATGAATATGTGACATTATTGACGTGACATTATTCTTATATTTCAGAATAATTAACTTTCACATTTCGAGGATATATGATATAAATCGACGCATCTGAATTGATTCGAATATCACAGAGCCAGCCATAGTGAAACTAAAAAAATTAAAGTAATTTTTTTAAAATTCCGATTTTTACATAGACTATATCCAGCTAATGTGTTTTCTGGTGTTCTCTGTGTCGTCTCAGTATAAATGGAAAAAAATGTGTAGAAATCAATTTTATGGCTTGAGAAATTGCGAACTGCCTTATAAGTAAATGTCTTAAGAAGATTATTTGCGAAAGGATTGTCGATATTGTGCCTATTTTTCAAATTTCCGAATAACCCGTAACTCAATATCCCAATAAATCTGCTGATTTTAAGCAAAAAGCTGCAAAACTTCCGCCCACGAGTTAAATATTCCCAAAGTAAAAAGAATGACTTCATCATCTCCGTTCTGAAACTCGCTAAAAGAAAAGTTGGCGATTGAAAGTTGCAAATCTAGTCTTTTGTTATACCACACAAGTTGGGCGGAATCAAATCAAAGTTTTATCCGAGCTATAATGGAACGGATATCGGCAACGTCCTGATAAAGTCGTGGCGACAATCAGCAAAGAAATGCGAAGAATTTCCGATACGTTTACGTATACAGCACCGGGATCCACTGAGAGCATTGCAGTTCCAAACTAATACTTAAATTGTGCAGAGACGGTCAATATTTTCCGTAGGTCTGTTTTAAAATACAAGAACATACTTATTGTGCTTCTGTGTAGAATAGTCAAGTCGAAGCATGTTAAATAAATGTTGAATGTCCGTATTGAAGCAGTTAATTTAACAGCCATCAATTTTCTATTTGTTTCAATTGAAATATACACCTTAATCCCTCACTGGAGGAGCAAATTAACGGATATCCGTTTGCTATTTTTGATATGACTCTAGAGTAAGATAAAAGTACACACCGTGAGCTCTTAAAAAAACCTTTGGATTTTAGAAGCATACTTCGGCTATATTGACGATGACACGCGATCGTGATATGCGGTTCTGTTCTGTTATAAACTTGCAAAACTTTTCAAAGTTACAGTAAAAAGTTATGTAAAGAGTAACCATCAGTACAAAATAAACCTTACTGTAGTAATATTACGCTTCGTTATCTTTTTTGTAATATTAATACAATGTGACTTTTTGTCATGATACAAATAAAACAAAATCACCATTTTCGAATTCTTCCATCGTTAATTTAAATTGAGAGCACCCCGCCTTAACACACTACTTTTATTTGGAAGTATATAGAGCTGTTGTTATACTGTATCTACTTCTCTTGGGTATTTATATACATTATAAACAACAATTTCCTGTGATTGGCTATTTACAGAAATACCCTGTTTAAGTTGACTCGCCATGGAAATATGTAAGTGGTGATTTATAACTGCTCTGCTAGTATATAAATCAATGAAAACACAAAGAGTGCACTCTTTGTGGATTGCTACTACTAAGTCACAAAGACAATTGTCATTTTCTACTAACGAATCCTTTCGATTTCCCCCGAAACCCGAAGGTTTTCCTAAGAGCTGACGGATTGTAATAATCGTAACGGTCGTTTAAAATAATACTTCCTGATTTTTATTTAATTTTTACTTTGAGCACGTATGCTTTTTTAAGGTTCACAAAATCTTAAAACACTGTATCATAAGTATTTTTAAGACTTGGTGAATTTAAATTAAGGCCGCGTCACACTGTCATCAGATACGAAAAAAGTAAAAGAAATCTGGCATTTTGTCAAAAATATTAGATTAATATAACCAAAGAGGGTCTTGTCCGGCTGGGCGTAGACGTCGTCCATGTAAAATTCTAGAACAACAAGGTACGTTAACACTTCTGAAAATACTAAAAATATAACCAATCCATCAGGGTGTCGTGCACCTCCCACACTCGCCTCTCACTGCATTGAAAAAACAGTAGCCAATCTCACTCATCGCATTCAAATATGACATACAAAATAATTACCTAAAATAAAATAATCAAATAAATAAATCAAATAAAAATACGTATTACGTCACGAAGTTGAAATACAACGTACGCCGGCAGTTTTTTAAATAGTCATCTTAATTTTGCATCCAGTGTATCCGTCTACCCCTGGTGTCCATACCCCGGTGGCTAGTGAGTCGTGAAGCGCGACGTTTTGTATCGCAGCTTTCATCTTGCGCCGTGACTGTAACAAACGACGGTGAGGGTGCCGATACGGCTTAGTATTTATATGACAAAGTTTGATATAGTGGCTTTTAAGTAGGTACCTAGGTTTTAACGTTGGGGTATTTCCTTACGTTGACGGAAGAAGGTAAGGCAAAAGCTAATAAATATTATTTAAAGCTAGTTACTGCGTTACAGTGCTCTTTCATACATATGTAGAAGTGGAGTAGAAACGTACAAAAATTGTTCCATTTTATGAACTGACATCCACTTCTCTCTCAGCTTCCCCAGTAATGCGACAGTTGTGTCATATAAGACTAGGCTGTATGGCCTTCAGCCTTTGTCTTAGAGATACATATATTCCTATATGCTTTATTTTATTGTGCGAGATGCTCTTGTGGAACATGGAAAGCGCACTTTATTTATCGCAATAAACTTATAATACATATGTACTTCAATCAATGTGATTTTTCGGTTCTGCATGTTTCTATGAAATCTATGAAAGCTCACTCTTAAACTGCGCCATATAAAATGGGAGTAGCAATTCTGCAATTCTTCTGAAAGTGCTTTATCATACAAGTTCGATTACGGATGTTTAAAATAGAGAAGGTATCCAAAACTAAGTCTGCAAACTTCCAGCATTCGTATCTCGTATGTGCCTATCTCCTCGAGATACTATGTTGGGGATACTTTACTCTTACGTAGCGATTTTATTAGCTCCCCACCCCATACTGAGATTCAATTTAGATCCTCCTTTAAGATAAATCTGAGGGTAGTAACATGGGCCCTATGTACGCAAGTTAATGTCAAATGTTTACAACTGGTTTAATTAATAAATCAATATACAGTCAATAGCAAAATGCTGTAGTCTACATGTTATAAGCATTGCCAATTTGAATAACGAAGTACGCTTGATAAATAATAATGGACCTTGATGGAAAAAACATGTTTTCTTACCAAATATTAAGCCTTAACAAGGCCCCATTTATTGGAGCATACTACTACAAAATCAAAAGCAGCTATCGAATACATACCTGACAAAGAATATTTTGAAAGCTAGTCGTATTTTCAATAATTACAATGGAAATTGTGGCGTATTAAGAAGTTAATAAGGTTCACTTTCCAACTCAATGCAAGTGGTCGCTAAATCGCCTCTACCTTATTAAGGGTTAAAGAAGATAGCTGTCAATTTCATTCAGCTAAATATTTTGGAAGTTTTATTATTTTAATGACCATGAAAACGTAACCTATATCTTAATCATCATCATATCTGTCGCACGACATCTTCTGTTGGACATATGCCCATATTGAATTAATAACTTCATTAACCTGGATTTTTTCCTCGCCTCATTATTGTAATTTTCAGCAACGAAGTGATTTAATTTGTGTTTTTTTTGCTAATGATGCTGTGGCGATATTACTTAGCATAATTAAAGTAAGTACTTATAATTAGTACGTAGCTTAGTTTAGTTTATTTATCTATTCAATATAATATTAAATACATATAGAATTATAAAAATGAAACCTCAGTACTAATTGAACTTCTTTTTATTAATTATAAAACATACTAGCTTTTGCCCGCGGCTCCGCCCACTATTCGGTATCGGTATTCGGTTATCGCGCGCTGTTCCCTCGGGAACTGTGCATTTTTCCGGGATAAAAAGTAGCCTATGTCACTCTCGGGCCCATAAACTATCTCTATGCCAAAAATCACGTCGATCCGTCGCTCCGTTACGGCGTGAAAGACGGACAAACACACAAACACACTTTCGCATTTATAATATTAGTATGGATAGATTATTCAAAATGACAATCCAAAACCGTATTCATATCGTATTCCATGACAATCTTTTTTTTGACGTCTCATTTTTCTACTTCCATAGACTCCTTCACATCCTATATGCATTATAATTTACATAAATGTCAGTATAAGAATTAATATTGAAATCGTCGAAGGTATTAATAAAATGTATGTGAATGTAAATACCAATAAAAACAGGAAACTTAAATATGCACACCATTTATTTGTAACATTCCCATTTACAGTCACTGCACCTATCTAAGCTATATCTGGCATAACAAAGCGTGCGTACGTAATAAATTTGATGTGACTCTATTTTTAGGGCCAGTAGAACGTATCATATTATATTCATGCACGCTCTGCTGTAACAGATATTACCTAATGCAAATGACTGTATCAGCCCAGTAGTAAAGTTCTCCAGACAAAAATCTAAATATTCTTGAAAACTATGCTGCAAAAATAACCGAACACTCTCCAAATAAAACCAAAAGGTGACACAGCATTTTGTTTTCATATTCACTCTCGAAATTATCATTAATTCTAGCCTAAATCACACTGGTGCCTCTAAACTCGAGACCATTCTATTACAAGAACGACACCATATTACGTTTACCTACCGCAATCTTTATATCTTTATAGCTAACAACGCCCCGTTTAATCAGCCCGGCTCCTCTGGTGGTTGTTACTTGTTTTATATAGTTACCTTGCGGGAAATTGTGTTTGTACTTGCTGTTTGTTGAACTATAAACGCCATGCCATTTGTTTAATAAGAGAAGTAGCTTGATTAACTCTGGAAGCTGCTGTTTTAATATTTGTTGCAATGAAAATGTTTAGAAAAAGCGTTTATTCAAGTCGCACGAGTTGGTTCGGCTCAGAAAATTTGAAAGGTAAGGTAAAAGCTGAGATAGTTATTAAAAGGTAGTCTTAATTTTGCATTTGGATATTAAGTAAATTCTGATGACTCAATTTTCAGTTCAGAAAACATACCTACAACTAAGAAAAATTTAAAATTCCTTAACATTATCGTTTTAAAGTTCAACATAATCTCAAAAACGGCGTGACCGATTTTAAAGACACACCATCTCAAATAAACGGTTAAAAAATCATTTCAAAATCTATCGATCCGTTTGGAAGTAGGTATCATGCCACAGACGTACGGGTAAACACGCACAGCGGTCAAATTTAAATTCTCTCTTTTTGTGTCGGGGCTTAAAAAGTCAATAGAATAACAACAGGTCATCTTGTGGCACGATTAGTGGCGATAACTAGTTTGGTACTTAAATAGCATGTACTCATAGAAATTAATATATCTGGGTAATACAGCTACAAAAGTACAGCAAAGACTTTCTCACGAAAAGTGTAATTCTAATTTACGTGATGTTTTCGCAGCCCAACACTCACGCTTTGCCACTTACAAAATGATCGAATTTTGCATCAAGCACAGAATTCACTTACTACCTACACGACCCTTATATCGCGAATGGAACGAGATTGATGTGTGAAAAAAGCTTCAGAAATTGCTAAAAAGGGAAGGCTAAGTGTTGGGGGTGATCGAAAAACGACGGCAATGGCGTTCCCGTACCCGCAATTTCGTCACGCGTTTTTCTGAACAAATGTGCCCTTAAAGATTCGGCTTAACATATGCGGGACACGTTTTATTGAAGGTTAAAAACGTTCGTAGCCGCTATGTGTTGAGTTTTATATGCATCCTACAGGTGTAAGCCGTTAATGGTTCGTGAGTGTATTGTTTGCAAAGTTTCCTTTCTACTTTCTGCCGAGAATAATACAAGACAAGGATATTGCGTGAACGATAACTGTCGCTTCAATTTCTGCCTTGATTTTATGCGGCAGTAAAATAAGGATAAAATTGAAAAAAAAAAACATTCACTTTTAATTTGGCTAAACTGTAGCTGTAGAAAAAAGTTCCTCTACATAGAAAAAAGTAGGTGTACAATTTTCATACCTTTAGCACGATATTATCAAGTCCTATCTGATAAGTGAGTCTAGGTAGCAACTGTGGCTTTAGTTCGATCAAGTAGACATCATGCTAATCTAGTCTAGTTTAAAATAAAATCAAACATTAAAAATCGGCCAAGGGCGTGTCGGACGCCCAAGATAGAGTTCCATAGCCATTACGAAATAACATCAAGTGTGTCCGTCCCGACCTCATTAACTCAGAAAAAATCTTAACAGCGTGAACATTAAATTTAATTACAATCTTAATTTAGAGATCATTTTTCACAAAAACATAAAGACTGTTCAACTGATTAAGTTGAAACTAATTTTCCTAGAAAGTTTTAATCAGGCTAAACTTCCGTGATTTTTTTCATATTTTATAGACATGCGGTTTCTAAAGTTAGGGGGTTAGGGTTTAGTAACTAATGGTAGTTACTTACCGTAGCCATTACGCAATATCCAATAGACGCCCAGCTAGTCGATTTAAAACCTAGAAAGAGATGAATGGTCCGTCACCGGGTCTAGTCCGAATGAGGCAATTACATCCATTGACAGGCTTTGCTAAAGCGAATAGCTGTAGTTGCACTTCTATTATGCTCCCCTCGGCTTATTGAATCGGACGATAAGGTGCCCGGTAATTTCATCCCATTTACGATCATTACTCTTCCCCGGTGATCATCTAATGCCGCGGTTAGGGTAAATGTAGGTGCTGGCAAAAAAAACTGGACCCTGGGCGAAGACGTGGAAATTGGCGGAATCGTTTCCGGTGGTTCCGGCCAGTGTGTATAGGAATTATTATAGGATTGGATTTTCTCATTTACTGGCCACGATTTGTTATTGGTAAAAGTTTTTTATTTCAAAAGAGTAAATTACTTATCTTTCCTTAGTTGGGCCTGAGCAAACCTCGCCTAGAAATAATAACCCACACATCTTTTCAAGCACAACAACACAATTTTTCAAGATTATTTAAGGCTCTGTTGTCCTATAAAGAAAAAACCCTTATCGTTTCGCCATGTCTGTCCGTCCATTCGCAGCTTAGTTTAGAGGTGTAATTTTGCATGAATATTGCAAACCACGCCGAAAAAGTAGTAAAATAAAAATTAGATTAACCTGTCCTCTCCCAGAGGCACAAATTTGTGCCAAAATTCCTTTGATCCTGTTATCCTGGGAGATGACACATTAACATATCCATAAAGTAGGGATATTTTTTTTGCTCCTCTAAAACCATAGTGTGAAATATCGTTCGGATAGGTTTTATGAAAACATTGTAGGCTTTCAGACAATTTTTATATTTAGGATTGCGTTTCCAAAATGTTAAGTTTTAATTGTTATTTTTTGTTAGAATCAATAGTATCTCCCAATTAGCTAAATCATTAGCTTGAAAAATTGAAAAAAAAAAAAAAATTTAGTACACACGAGTATAACGAATTTAAAGGGAAATCTGTCACAACTAAGTAGGATTTCTAAGTTACGGAGTAAAGGCGATCCAAAATTAAAATTTGCCTCTTCTTATTTAGTACGGAACCCTACACTTTGCGTGGCCTGACACGTACTTGTCTTGGCCATTTTTTTATATGCTACCTACTTGGGCTTTTCGTCAACAACCACACCTGGGGTTAAAGTAGGCGAGGACGTGGTTTTATAAATAGGAACACGCTTGCCAAGTAAATGCCCATTCATCGTATCCCATTCTATCACAAATTTGTGAATATCAAGATCACTTAACTAGAGATAATAATGTAAAAGAGTACGGTGGTGATTCACAAACAAAATGGCAATGAAAAATCCAGCGGGGAGACTTAAATTGGCTTCATTACTCACGTCTAACTGTTCGCTAACATCAACAAACTATGAATAAAATTAAAGTTAACCAGCGAAGTGGGGGAGCTTAGCGGTGTATGCAAGATCGATTAATGGCCTGTAATTACGCAATTTCTGGCAATCTCTAATTGTGAGCGTACCAGTATATTCTGCGTGACAGTACGTTATTTCCCGGGAGGGCTGTAAAGATAGCATAGTATTCGTTGAGACAAAAACGTTGCTAGAACCGGCGTACTTTAAATTGGTAATTTTATTGTGCAATAGAACACATACTGATTTATTTTGCACTTTGGTTGGAAGGTGCTTGGTTTCTAGTTATGCATATTATTTGAAATGTGTTTTTTCTTTGCATGCACCAGAAGGGTTAAAAAAAGTTATGGTCACAATGGGAAAACATTAAAATAACCGGGCGAGTGCATAAAAAAAAATTGAAACACTAGTTAAGAATGCCGAAAAAGGTAAGACTGTATTTCTATTTTTCTGTTCATAATTATAAAATGATACTTACAGCGGTTTTTTTACTATTTCCAATTCCAAAATAAATAATTAAATTTTTCGCTACTTTATATCTCGGACGGATCGCACCTAGAAGCGAGACGCGCCGGCTAAAATTATTCACTGACTCGTCCGCCATTGTTCTCTGGTACTTTATTTGTCTCAACAGCATACCGCGGTCCTGATTCGTTTTTTGGTTCGATGCATGTCGTTTGGCACTGTAATCCGTGTCTTTGAGAGTAATTTGTGATTTAAAATAAAAACGATAGAGCTTCAAAGGGGAGATTTATAATTACTTTGTGAACGGGTATATGGAAAGTATTTTTGGGATCGCTTTTGCTTATTCAAAAGTTTAAGTGTAAATTAGGAATACCACACAAGTTGCATAGCCGACTTTGGGAAAATACTGCTTAGCTGTAATAGAACTGGATGGGGGAGGCCTATGTCCAACCAGTGGACGTATGATGAAGATGATAATGATGATAAATGTAAGCTGGGCACGTTTGTCATGTACTACTTAACAGAAATGGGCTCATACAGCCACTAAAGTTGTTGGTTGTCAGAATGCGGCTAGCGATGAAGAGTAATATCAAGAAAAAGATGGTGCGATGAATTGGACGTGTATGAAAAGGTCTATCATGACATTGCACCAGCCCGTAACTTGGGGACATTAAAGAGGGGAGGCCGTGGTTCACCACAGGGAGTCAATAACGGGCTAAAAAAGGCGTCACTTTTACGGCGTCATTTGATTACTTTTTAGTAAGTTATTCACTAAAACAGAACTTAGCATGTCCAAATAACACTATTATTACGGTTAATAATTGTTACGTTGATGTTGAGTAGGTACTTTTAACTCAGTTAAACTTCTGTATCTAAGAATCATGGCTTCATTTGTGTCATGTTGCTTTTTAGCTTTGCATATTCTGAATTTACCACTATAATTCAAATTCTTACTTGAACCCTATCCAAGATATTAAAACAAAATAAAGCAATCTCTTTTGTCTAGCTTTTCTGTGTATTACAGGTGATGTTGCAAAAATAGTTTGCCATTGTTGGCTAGACGCGTGCGTTGCGCGCCGCGATTTATTGGCTAAAACTGTTTGTGCAAGCCTCGTGTGCGCAAAACCAATATAACGCAATTTTTGTTTCATAATTAATGTGGGGAGGAAAATGTGGTGTTGTTTCGTGGTTTGTTTTTGTTTGATTGGATTTATTAAACGCATTTTTGGCATGTCCGAAATTTATTGTCTAAGTAGTGCTTTTTTATCATCGTTATAGCTAAACATGCAACAGAAACTAAAAAAAAAACAAATAAAAATGGTAACATATACAAACACACACACACACACACACACACACACACACACACACACTGCACTTAAGTTTCATACTTAATTTACTTTAGCAACACGTTTTATATTTACTCCTAATCAGGCTTATATACTTGTATTATTAAGGGAGTTCTGTTATTGGCCTTAAGATTCATTCTGTAAACTAGAATAAATAAATAAATAAAATGTTAAACATCTTATGATTTTGTCTTCAATGTCCTGATAGACTTAAAATTTAATACATTTAGGGGCTGTTTTACCATCCATTGATTAGTGCTAACTGACGGTTAAATGTGATGCCGTCTCTATTTGTTTTGTTCGAATAGACGGAGACCGTCGGTTAACGCTAATCAATGGGTGGTGAAACAGCCCCTTAGAGATTTGATAAATAGATAAACCTTAAATAAATATTTAAATAAAATTTCGAACTTATAATTTATCACTAAGACCACCTAAGACTAATTGTGGCAATGGGCAGGACAAATAGCACGAATAACAGATGGTCGTTGGGGACGAAAAGTTCTCGAATGGCGACCGTGGATCGGCAAGCGCAGCGTAGCGTAGGACGTTCACCAATGAGATGCGCGGACGACCTGCAGGGCTACTACGAAACTCGAAACTCGAAGTTCGTGTCGTGCGGTCTCTCTGACACATACATACTATTTAATACAAGAGCGAGAGGGACGGCACGATACGAACTTCAAGTTTCGAGTTTCGGAGTAGGCCTTCGGGTTCACGGTGGATGCCGGCCGCTTCCAACCGAAGTAACTGGAGGCATATGGGGGAGGCCTATATCCACAGTGGAAGTCCTACGCCTGAAATGATGATGATGATTGGATGATGAACGATTTCGAAGTTATAATTATCACTAAGGTTAATAAAACATACGGCTAAACTGTTAATTAAGTATTGGAAGTTATCAAGTTCGTTCAGCTACAGTCCCTCGATATGGGATCCGGACTTTTGACTCAAAAACAATACTGTTCGTATAGCTTGTTAGTAACAAGAACATCAGATGGCTCGTCTGCTTGTTTGCTCACATCAGTTCCACCAACACCAAGTTCCTTGTACTTTATTTTATCACCCTGAATGAAATAAAGTAGGCTCATACATAGCATTGCTCTAGGGTACCTATAATATCTAAAAAAAACAAGGGTGCAGTAATAGAAGCTCGCATAGAGCGCAGAAAAGGCTATTTACGGCACTGCTTGTTACATATTTAATAACAATCATTAAATACCGAGCAACAATTACCATTATTATTCTCTCATAAATTAAGCATGCCAGTAAAGTAGGCTTTGCGAGGATTTCCGCAAAGCATGATAATTGCCACTTAACAGACGACAGCGGGATCTAACCTCATGTCGCTGTAAAACTACGGTTCTTTTATCGTTCCCGTAAATTCCCGGATCCCGGATCGTAATAAATAGCTGAAATCCTGAACTTCAACTACTGACACCCACAAGCCCTGATACGACTTAGTTGTGGCTTTCCTTTTCGTACTTTTCTTATTTCAGAACTAGATTAAACCGGTATTTTCTCAACTCAGAAGTGGGATTAGTGTCATTACCAAAGCGGCTTTTTTGTTTGTTTGCTTTTGCCTCATCACCGAAGGATTTCGCGGAAAAAACAATCAAGTAAAATATGGCTTTAGGTTATTAAATACTGTATGTCTAAGCGTAATGAACAAGGTGAATTAGAATCAGAAAAGTTATTCACAACCTGACAAAAGTGGTGTCTTATAAATAAAATACGTGTATTCCTATTTGCTTACTACTGGTATTACTACAATTGGGTTACACTATTAAGGGGCTAATTCACCATCCATTGATTAGTGTTAACTGGCGGTTAGATGTGATGCCGTCTCTATTTGTTCTGTTCGAATAGACGGAGACGGCATCACATTTAACCGTCGGTTAACGCTAATCAATGGATGGTGAAACAGCCCCTAAGTCTGTCAGTAAGATTATCAGAAAATATTGAACCAGTACTTTTTTCTATTATCAATCAAACAAAAGATGACAAAGATGAAGCGCGTCAAAGTATTAGTAAAAAAAAATTACATCTAAGTGTGATGTGTATTCTATAATTCTTATTCTTTTTTGTAATTTTTTCTTTAATTTTATACTGTAGTTTTTAAGTACATATTTTATTTAAAATTATTTTATTTTGAAAAATGACTGCCAAGTTCCTTGCGGCGCATTCTTCTTGGCAATGATAGTCTTTCCGAAAGTCCTGGTAGTTAAAAAAAACCGGCCAAGAGCGTATCGTACACGCCCAGGATAGGGATCTGTAGCCATTACGAAAAAATCAAATAATATAATAATATTTCTAAGGATTTCGTAATTTGTACTGAATCTTCCAAGTTTAGGTATATTTTATACCGTAGGCTGCTATTTTCTCTTAAACTACTAATAATTCTCAAGCTATCTTTGCCGCTATAATTTTTCTTGTAAATTTGATATATTTACTATTATTCTGAATTTTTTCCAATTTAATTTTGCACTTTAAAGTTGAATATTTCGCAAATAGATCACTGAATAGAAAAATTGTCTTAGCAACTCCGCAATGGTTTTAAAAGACCTATCCAACGATACCCTACAAAATATTCCCAATAGGGTTAACCCAATAGGGTTAGTCGAGAAAAAAAAATCACCCCCTCTTTACGTCTATGGAAGGTACTCTAAAAACTTTTTTTTATTGTACCACTTTGTCGGCGTAACTGATATGTACATTCATGCCAAATTACAGCTTTCTAGTACACTAACGGTCTCTGAGCTTACCCGTGGACAGACAGACGGACAGACATGGCGAAACTATAAGGGTTCCTAGTTGACTACGGAACCCTAAAAATGACGTGTACAAGTGCCACCTACTGTGCGGCCTATTTACTGAATAAATGATTTGAATTTGAATTTGTGACCCGGAACTTTAACCTGCAATAAGTCCGTTTTTTGTTTAACTGACAAATGATAAAAATAGTGTATGTACTCGTATTTCGTCAATTATTATTGTGCCTGCGCCAGAAAAAAAAAAGATTAATTTATAACATAGTTATTTTAAGGAATTCAATAAAAAACAATTGCAATTTGCACACAAGATTTGTTAAGAAGGATTCGTAAGAGACCGTTCCCACTTGTCGGGTGTCTGATCCGTTTCGTGTCGGGTGTCAGTCATTTCTATAGAAAATAGTGTCGGGTAAGTGTCAAGCTTCATACCAAATGTTCTGCCACTGGAACATCATTGTAAAATTCGGGCCCGACATCCGACACATGGGAACCAGCTCTAGCAATTAAAACCAGCCAAGCGCGTGTCGGACACACCCAAAATAGGGTTTCGTAGCTATAACGAAAAAATAAGTAATATTTTTCTAAAGATTTCGTATTTTTATATATATATATATACATATATATCCGTGCAAAATTACAGCTTTCTAGCATTGATAGTCCCTGAGCAAAGCCGCGGTCGGACAGACAGACAGACAGTTCGGTTTTTACCATTTTGGCTTCGAAACCCTAAAAATGAATGCTATTAATAGTTTCAAATTGAATTTCAAGTCAAGTTTCGCCAAGCAGCGTGACAAAATGTAAAAATTCATAAAACCCTCAAACTTACTTTCAATCATACAATTAAGTGCCCTTTATTACTTTTAATTAAGACCCTTGGCTTTTTTAAACTTAGAAGTTAACTAAAAGTTAAGTATCTTTAAAAGTTATGGACAGAAGGCTTCTGTTCAACCCTTGTCAGACCTCTGTTGATAACTGAACTCTGAAATTTAACTTCCTAATTTGTTTTACTTAATTCGTTACCGCTTAAATTAACTTATAAGCTATCTTTAAAGAAACTTTAACATGTAGAAGTCTGGCGGCTTAACTGGTAGGTATATTTTGTTAAAACCAATAAATGGATGGCACGTCAAACAAGTGTAAAAAATTAGGTATAACTAACATTATTAGTACACAGTTTGGCTTCAAACTGGAGTATTTCGGTGTGTCCTCATATATTTCACACATCTGTAAAAAAATTGTATGGGGCCAATCGTGATAATTTAACTCTGCATAAAATTTAATCTGATGAAAAAAAATTGAATTCTAAGCACCTAAGCTTGTTGTGAAAATAATTATTTAATTAAAATCTATTACGAATGCTACACGGACTCAAAATACTAAGCTAATGATAATAATTGTGTGGAAAGAAATATATCCCCACAAGGAAACTAAGTTACATGATTCTTTTTTTTAATCGATTATATGTTGATAGAACATAATGTAGAAGAAAAGAAACATAATTATGTAGTACCTACAGTTAATGCTGTTGTAAAGAAACATAAAAAACTTGTTTGATCATTTAGATTTTTAATTATAATGAATCAAATAATTTACTGCGTAACCTACTAAAATAACTCGAATTAGTTTAACGGATGTTGATAATCATGTTTACTATGTATGATGACACTTACGGTAATTATCCCAATTGAATTACTAATGTATGCGTCTTAGTAAGAGATTATTTCATTTCCGCCTGTAGATATATTTTGTAACCTTAGGTATACAGTTACAAAAACTGCTTGATTTTTAAGCTATTTTCCTTTTGAGGAAGGGAGATAGCACCAATCGTGGACATATTAAGCTCAGTAGTAACCGGTAGTAGGCAGCAAAGATCCAAATGCTACCAATTATGACCATCAGTTAACTGAACACGTTTATTAGTTTATTACACAAAATTGTACCTAGTGTTCTTTTCTTAAAATTTGGATTTACGGAAAAATATACCCAAAAGTGGTCAAACCCCGGCTCGCACCTCTGAGTTTTCGAAATTCATGTGCGGAATTACATTTGAAATTTACCACGAGCGTTGCGGTGAAGGAAAGCATCGTGAGGATACCTGCACAAACCTGCGAAGCAATTCAATGGTGCGTGTGAAGTTCCCAATCCGCACTGGGCCACCGTGGGAACTATGCCCCAAGCCCTCTTGTTCTGAGAGGAAGCCTGTGCCCAGCAGTGGGACGTATATAGGCTGGGATGGATACCCAAAAGTGATTTTTGTCCATGATACCATTATTAATTATTATTATTATTTTTTCCACATCTTAATTAGTAGCATTATTTCTGTGCCGTAAACTGCCGTATTTGGAACCAATTTTATTAAGTTACACATTTTATTTTTCTAACAATCCCTGTAACAAGCAGAAGTCACGATCCACTACCTTGCATCGTCTATTGCATGTCGGACCTTGCAGTTCCAGACATTATTGCTTAGCTGTGGCCTTTGCAAAGCCTGAAAGACGTGATAATGACGTGAAAAATACTATACAAACAATCACTTTTCACCTGACTAAGGCAAAGCAAACAGGTTGTGATTTTAACAAGTTACATATTTTTCGAAGGTTCTCGATTTTTTGCCGAAAATATTTTTCTCAAACGGTTCATTTCCCAACTGGTTCATATTTACGAACGATTTTTTTTAAGCGTTTAGTACTATAGTATTGTTTTAACACTAACCTAATTTATAGGGCTCTACAGGATAGTCCTGAAATATTTCTTGAATAATTTTCAGTTTCGGAAAAAAAAAACGTTTTTGGGAATTTATCTGCAAAATTTAATTTGAAATTCAACGAAAAGCAAAGAAAACTTGTACACAGGCTGAAAAGCAAAATAGAAGTATCATAATTAAATTGCTATTGAATTGAAAATGTAAAGAAACTAACAAAATTGTAGCAAAACTGAACTCTAGTGTTTCCAGTTTCGATAGATTTCGTTTAGTTTCTTCACAATGTTTTTAATTTAATTGCAAATTCATTTAGATTTTACCCTACATATGTGAAGCGATTTCATAATTTGTGTGCAGTTCAAATCGTGTATCGCTTCCTCGTCTGAAGTACAAACTACGCCCTTTTACTTTGAGAGAACGCCTGTGCCGTGAGATGATGACGATGAGGGATATATTTGGGATCTTATAACTATCCTATTTCTTATTTATTCACAGGGACGTAACCGCGCGAATAATCCAGTAAATAACATTCCTGGTGGTTCCTTTAGAAAAATGTATTATTTTATTCCAAGGAACCGTTTTGTATTTGTATTCTTCATGCAACTGCCTCGGGCACAACAGCGATTTAACGAACCTTGAGGAGTAACCGTATTAGATAGTAGTCTGCAACGTAGATTCGTCCACATTGTACCACCAGTAGACCTATTTTATTACGGAAATTATAAAAATAGTTGCTGTGGTCCGCGATTTAAAAGAAAGAAAGAAAGAAAATACATTTACTCACAACACAAGACACAACAATAGTATTAAGTACAAATAGACAGCACGTAGGAAAGTTCGTATAGATTTTGTTTGTATAGACTTTTACATTTATAGCGTATTTATACTTTTACATTTAATAGTACAGATATATAGTATAGAGGTCAAAACCAGGGAAAAAATGTACGTCTTAGATAGGTAATACATTTTGAGGTAGAGAGTAGCTAGGCCGTGGCTATATACGCATTCACCAACTCTTGTACTCTCATGCTAAACTATGTGATACAAAAAATGGTAAAATTATTGTGATTCCGAGTGCGTTAAACAATAAAGCATGGATTTCAACAGACAGCGTTGATTAAATTCTGCATGTTTCCTCCACGACGCGCTCCTTTTGGCTTCAATTACGAAAAATATGAGTAAGTATACATAATTAGTATCTGATACTATGGACGAGTATTTTCATTAGTTGCTAGAAAGGCTTTTGTTAAAAAATTCTTTTAATACTATAAATGTGAAAGTTAGTGAGTGAGTGAGTGAGTATATTTATTACACTTTAACGCTGAAAGGGTTGGATGGATTTGAATGAAATTAGGCAAAAAGTTAGTTTTTAACCTGGATTAAAACATAGAATACTTTTTATCCCGATATTCTCACGGGATATGGATAAAATCTTGAAATAACAACCGCTGGGCTTAGAGTAATGAAATTTGGTAAGCAGGTTGCTGGACGTGTGGAATCCTACTAATATTATAAATGTGAAAGTTTGTGAGTGAGTGAGTGAGTGAGTGAGTGAGTGAGTGAGTATGTTTGTTACTTTTTCACACTTAAACGGCTGGACGGATTTGGATGAAATTTGGCAGAAAGTTAGTTTATAACCTGGATTAAAACATAGGATACTTTTTATCCCGATATTCCCACGGGATAAGGATAAAATCTCGAAATAACAACCGCTAGCTTAGAGTCATGAAATTTGTATGTAGGTAGTTGGACGTCTGGAAAAAAACATAAGTGACTTTTTGACCCGATATTCCCACGGGATACTAGGGATAAAATCTTGAAATAACAACCGCTGGGCTTTGAACCATAAAATTTAGTATGTAGGTAGCTGGACCTCTGGAATAACACATAGGCTACTTTTTATTCCGATATTCCCACGGGATAGGGATAAAATCTCGAAATAATAACCGCTGGGCTTAGAGTCATGAAAATTGGTATGTAGGTAACTGGACATCTGGAATAACACTTAAGTGACTTTTTACCCGATATTCGTACGGGATAACTAGGGATAAAATCTCGAAATAAAAACCACTGGGCTTAGAGCCATGAAATTTGGTATGTAGGTAGCTGGACCTCTGGAATTACACATAGGCTACTTTTATTCCGATATTCCCACGGGATAGGGATAAAATCTCGAAATAACAACCGCTGGGCTTAGAGGCATGAAATTTGGTATGTAGGTAGCCGGACGTCTGGAATAACACATACGCTACTTTTTATCCCGATATTTCCACGGGATAGTTTTGTAACTAAGGGACCCCATACATCCGTGTATTATTGTTTATTATTTTGTAATTTTTTCTTTAATTGTATACTTACTGTAGTTTTTAAGTATTTTATTTGTACTTATTTTATTTTGAAAAAATGACTTTCTGCCAAGCTTCTTGCGGCGCATTCTTCTTGGCAATGATGGTCTTTCAAAAGTGCCGGTATTTTAAAAAAATGACGTGTAAAAGTGCCCATTGCGGCCTATTTACCGAATAAATGATATGAATTTGAATTTAGATAGGGAAACATTTTGAAATTTTAGCACTGGGTGTAGAGTCTTGAATTTTGTACAGTTATTCACAACACAACGTCAATGAAGACCACGATATAAATTTTGGAAATTTCCAGGAGAATTTTTAAAAATCCCGAAAATTTCAATTGCAACTACCAGACCGAATAGTTTACGCGTGCGAAGCCGCGGGTAAAAGCTAGTAACACATAAGATACTTTTTATGCCGATATTCTAACGGGATAGGGATAAAAACTGGAACTGATAACCGCTGGGCTTAGAGTCATAAAATTTGGTAGTTAGATAGCTGGACATCTAGAATAACACATAAGTTACTTTTTATCTCGATATTCCCACGGGATAGGGATAAAATCTCGAACTAATAACCGCTGGGCTTAGAGTCATGAAATTTGGCATGGTTGTTATAATTTAACGTCAATTAAAACCACGATGTAATTTTAGGGAGTTCTAACGAGAATTTAATAAAACCGCGGAACTTCAATTCAACTTCTGTATCTCTAAACGCTAGTATGTTAATAAAATACAACAAAAATTTTCAAAACTTTTACTAAAAACAAAGTTTTTAAACACACATGTCTCTAATGCACAAATACTTATCATTAATTCAGCTAACAATTTCTAAAAAAGGTTCCAGGAATTTGTTAAAATTTATGCACCACTTTTCACGGAATGCAAGATCGTTGTTTGAAACAAGTCAACGCTTCCTCTAGCTGACTCAAAAATGCCCAATCTTTAGAGCAAGACAGCTGTCTCGACTATTTGGATACACGACAAACGCGCTCTCCACTTTCAGAGTAAAATATCGTTTTAAATACCGACTGACAGATGACACATTTCGACATTCTTCAACTTGTCGGTTCTGAAATACGCTCGCTCGTTCCTCCCTTTTATTTATTTTTGCTGCTTGTTGTTTAGAAGATGCTCGAAATTTAGTCATTAGGCGAAGGATATTGCGTCGTATTATCTTGTACTCATGGATGAAATTGTATTTCCACTACTGTATCACATTAGTCCTTACTATTTGGCACCGTCAAATTTAATAAGAACAGACAAAAAGTCAGTGTAAAGATATGCAGTCTAATGTCGCTTATACGGGTTAACCAACCAATTAGTATATCTGTACTTACTTATACAAAAATAACAGAAACTTTCTAACCTAATCTCTAACAGTTTTAATCAAGATGATTTAAGTATTACTTATATGACACTATCACAATATGAATCTAAAGTGACATAAAATTTATAGATATCATTATACGCGACAGTAGGAGAGCATAAATATGTTGTCAGTTTATTAATACCCGTGGTACCGGGGTTATTAAAGACACATGTTTAACAATCTAGTGAATAGGATATGTGTTTCGTTGGCTTAACATTCATCAACTAATAATGATCTCACGAATGAAAATAAAACGTAACGTTACTTAAGTAAGAAGTTCGTAGGTCGTGTGCAGAATTCAAAGGAACTCTGCGGCAATAACTAATGCTTAGCGTGGATACAGCTTAAAATCTCTAGATGAATTCGTACTGAGTCGGCGAAATAATTGAGCCATTCATAAGGCTTGTGATAGCAGGCTCGAGCCCCTTCCCAGCACAATGACTAATAAGAAGTTAATCCGCAAATAAAAGTGGAATTGAAACAGAAGTGGAACGCCTTCGCGCCGTGTGGGTAGGCTAATGTCGATTTGTCTTTGTCGGCGTCACTGAACTCGTCAGAAATAGATTAAGCGCTCTCACTCCATCTAATGGCGCCTCATTTGTTTGGCTTTAAGAGAAAAATTGCTCTTAAACTCTGCACGATAGAATCTTGTCGATGAGTTTCGTTTGTTTGACTCAATTCGTGCACCCGTCCTGCTCTCCGCTTTACCTCGCATTTTCGAATCCACTTAACACTTTCGAGTGGCGCCTCTGCAAATTGTTTTAAGTTGTTTTGCACCTTTGTTGCTCACCTGCAAAAATATAATTTGTGTTTTGGCCACGAGTTGTTTGGTGCCTGTTTGACATCTCATTTACTGTCAAGTGTCTTGTCGGAATTGTTTGCACATCCCTTTTGTTCACCAACGCTTCGGAAACATCGAGATCAGCAGGGCTACTACGAAACTCTTAACTTGAGATTCGTGTCGTGCGGCCCTCTGACACTTATACTATTTAATACGAGAGTGAGAGGAATGGTACGATACGAACTACGAGTTTCGAGTTTCGTAGTAGCCCTGCAGGCTAATAGAGATCACGACAAAGCATTATGAACCATAAACAATTGGAAGATTTATTTTTTGTAGAAAAAGATGGCAACAATTACATGAAAGCAAGCTCCGAGTGATTCGTATTTTGTATTCACGAAGCGCTGAATTTTAAATTCAAAAGGAGAGAAAGAAATTAAAAACATGCGGCGGAATAAACTACTGAGAATCCGGAGCGGCTGGTGCGCACTAACCAGATGAAAGCGAGAACTTAATTTTTAGATACAGTGCTTGGAATCCCGTTGGATGCCAGACCTTTGTTCTGGTTAACTCTTCATGCTTTCTACTAAATTAACCAAAATATTTATTACAACTTCAAAGCATTTTTAATCCCTTATATAATACAACGATCATTAAACTTTTGTTACCTTTCTCTATTAATTTGTCGTTCTCCTTTACCAAAAAGCAGACAAAGCTTTTTTTTTCGATTCCGTGGGACACCAAAAAATCGTCTAGCTCAAATAAAGCTCATAGAAATTATAAATTACGGTAGGTAACATATGTAGGAAGACGTACTGCTAATAGGTGTTCCATAATTGTGTTTTATAATGTATTATAGGTATATACATAATTGTTATAATTATTAGTTTTAAATGTATTATATATATTAAATTATTTATCAAATTTGCCACAGAACAATGAAGCATATAATATAGAACAGAATATAGAAATAATTATTCGCTCTTAGCACAGTACATAAAACATATATAAAACTACTATATTGCTTACCTTGTCGTTTTTTTTCTGTGTATCTGTTTTCTGTATCGCTCACAATTTCTGATGTACAATAAAGTTTATTTATATTGTATAAAAAATACAATTTATACACTTCGAAATTCGAAAACCGAAGTTCGCACATAAGGGCAGTTCACCCTCTATACCCATCATAGTCACAAAGAATGTTGCAAGAAAGAAAGATTTATTTGGTTCCATCAGTACTACCACAGTAAAAATACTAAAACTTAAAATAAAACTAAATTAAGTGGTGAAAGTAACTAACTAACTAACTAATTTGGCTCAGAGACCCAAAGAGGGTCTTGGCCTCCGAAACGAGAGCATGCCATCTGTCCCGATCGTGCACAGCCTCTTGCAAGTCGTCGACTTGGAGACGTCGCAGATCCGCCTGGACACTGTCCTCTCAGCGGTACCTGGGTCGCCCAACCGGGCGGCGACCAGTCGGTCGTCCCACGTACGTTCTCTTGGCAGCCCGATCCTCTCCCATTCGTAGTAGGTGGCCGAACCAGCAAAGTCTGTGTGGTTTTTATGATTGTGATTGTGAAAGGAAAGAATACCAAAAAAAAGGCCACCATTCAGCATATTGCTGGTGTTAACTATTATGTGTATAAACTGTTAATTAGGTATCGTGCTTGTTAATTCTATGTTATTTTTCGAATTCAACATTTCATTTATAATAAAATACTGACGTAAATAAATGACACAGAAATATTTATTTTGCATTTACCTAAATAAAACACGACTTAAGTACGGTTTGCAACAAACCGATGTTAACATTTAGCTCGATTAAAATAGGTTAATCCCGTAAGCCACGATTTCTACTCGATATTTCACTATTACACCATTTACACGCCATCGCATTACTCGTGCTGTGTAAATTCACGATTATTGTAATGTACAAAGTGCGATAAATTATACGTTTAAAGTAAATACGATTGGAGACGTGTGGTTGAGAAAATCTGAAATCGATCTGCTTGTTGAAGGTTAGTAAGCGCACTTGTTGTGGAATTATTTAACGATTCATATCTACTGGAAGTGACCATCACTCCCAAGACACCTCTCACACAACCAGTACCTAAGCTACATCTCCGATCTTATTTCCACTTGCCATCAGGTAAGATAGAGCTCAGTCAGTCACAGCGGCGTGTTCTAAATAAAAAATCTAAGTGTTGCTTCTCCTTATTTTTCTCAGGGCACCAATAGTTTAACAAATATTTGAAACCTTATATATCTAGAAAAACTTAAACTTTTTTCCCACTTCGCTTAACCAAGTGCAGCTGTACAGAAAATAATTATGTAGTAGCGTAGCTATACTGTTTTACCTATGAAATAATAGTACAGTGGCGCTATTTCCTAGAGAATCAGGAGTATAGGCCCAGTCCCGAGTATGTGCGACCGATGAGGTGGTGACTGAGTTAATTAACCGCTGCACGAGTTCTTCAACGGCGTAATGAACATCATCATTTATCATCATCCAGCCTATATACGTCCTACTGCCGGGCACAGAGCTCCTCTCAGAATGAGAGGACTTAGGCCGGAGTTCCAAAGCGGGTCTAGTTCGGCTTGGGAACTTCACGGTTGCTATTGAATTACTTCGCAGGTTTGTGTAAGTGACTTTGGATAAACTCAGACTCACGTCCACTTGCAGGCTTTTTAATCTAGGTTTAAGTGGTCTTAAGTCCTGTCCTGTCAGATCCATACAAGGACTGTCAGTTTAAGCCTTAAATCGAGATTTAAAAAAGCCTAAGACGTCCTCAGTCTCATTTCGCACATGACTTTGGATATACTCAGAGGTGCGAGCCCGGATTTAAACAACTTACATAGGTCATACTAGGCCACTAAGACTTTTTTTAAAATATGAATATAGTTCAAAAATTATTTAGGTACAGCTGAAACATTTAGACAAATGTGCTCCACCTTAGTTCACATTTGTGTTTTACTTACTATTAGGCGTGATTATGGGCAAACGCAAGCCTATTTCTTCATAACAAAAATAAATAAAAATCGGCCAAGAGCGTGTCGGACACGCCCAAGATAGGGTTCCGTAGCCATTACGAAAAAAATCAAGTAATATTATGTGCGTTATAACACAATTAAAACACTTACTACAGTCTTAAAATCTATTACCAGAAAAAGAGCGTATCTTCACGGCACTTACGTCCTTTTGTTGAGAAGCGCAGTTTTTCGTCAATAACTCAAAAACGGTATATCCGATCATGTTGAAACCAATTTTCGTTGAAAGTATTTACTAAGCGTTACCATTCCATATCTTTTGCATATTTGTTGGACAAACGGTTTACAAGATGGAGAACGGTTTACGGTTTAGAAGACGAAACTATAACGGTTTCGTTTTTGCCATTTTGGCTCCGGAACCCTAAAAATGGCAGCAGCCATTACGTAAATGCGACGCTCCAAAAAAACAAGCCAATTTTTTCACCCAAGCATCAAATCTATTTCCGTGTTTACAAGTTCAATTTTATTTGTAGTACATCGCACCGTGAAATAAGCGCGAAGGCGTCTGCCGACCACCCAGCGCGACGCCGACTGTTAACGCGCGCGGCGTCATTTCTTCTGATTTATTGAAATGCGAAGAGCCGACGGCGAACGCATACTTTACAGTGCAGTGCAGTTAAAGTGTAAATGGGTAACTATGAGCTAGCCTAGGTTATACTGACAAATTTATTTATTGTACTTATTTTCCACACTAACAACTATTTTTACAGGATTACAGCCTAAGACAATACTGTAACTAATTTTATATAATTGTATATGTTTAACAGAGGGTAAACGTGCAAGCTGGTCACCTGATGGGAAGTAATCACCGGCACCCATGGACAGCCGAAACACGAGAGGCATCATATGGCGTTGCCGGCCCTTTGAGAGATCGAAAGGCTCGTTTTTTAAAGATTCCTAAAGTTGTACCGCTCCGGAAATTTGAACAAGCAAGGTTTTTTACAATTTTAAATTAATTATACCTTCGCTCCACTGAAAAATTGTTATATTAGTGTTTTGTCTTATATGCTTAATAAAATTTGCAGAGCAGTTTGACGTACTATTTTTTAAAGCAACTTTTATTCATCAGATATATTTTTTTAAGTTTGTGAACACATTTTAAAATATTTTCATTTGATGTTATATTCTTGCGCTAAGTTTACTAGTCAAACACAACGCAAAACTTTAATAAAAAGTTCTAACTCGTTAAAGCTTTTACTCAATTGACCCGTGAAACGCGCAAAGCAAAATAGATTTTGTTTTCACCATGTTTCACTCACCGCTAAGTGAAAGCGCACGCGAAATTTCCATTCCTATTTTCTATTTATGCCAATCGGCTAAGGGGTGAGCTTTGATAGCGTAAAGGGATTAGATTCTTTCACTTTATGTGCCATATATTTTTGGTACAGAATTCATTATAGGTACTCGTAGGGTTTTTTTTTATAATGTAAACCATATTTTAACGTTATGAATATCTACATACTACATCCATAGTCGTGCTTCATATTAATGATCATTATATTCTGATGACTACTTTCCATTCTAGAATGAAAAAATAATTAAAAAGCTCTATTTTATTTTGCATATCATTCATACAAATAGTTATGATAAGTACCTATTATAAACAACGTAGCGTAGACAACGTATCAGATATAGGGGCACCAAGTTCTATTTATTGTCTTAATCTAATTTAACAATAACATTTGCCTCAAGTGTATGCCGGCAAGTTTCAATTAATTTCAAAATTGTGCTTTGAACTTAGTTTTCTCACGCAACCAGCAGAGTAGATCACAGAAAACCTCTTTTGTGAGTAATTTAAGCACCTTTAAATAGGAATTTAATTTTAATATTCCATAAATAACAAGTCATTGGGTTAAATTGCCCCGAGATTTGTTTATTTCACTCAGTTACCAGTTAATGTTTCTTTAGGAACAACCTTCGTCATCTCCCTACGTTTGTTTTTCTGCCTTTGCTTTCAAGATATTTAAAGGTGTAAGTAATTCGCTTTCTTTGAAGGTAAAAAAATAACTGGAGTGCAAATACAGTCTTTAATAAGGACCCATTTTAACAGATATTTAATCTCGAGGGTCCCAAATTAAAGTACGTGATTGAAATTTGTTCTTATCAGGATTATTGATGACAGCATATAGTTATTAATTTACAAAAGTCACTTAATTTGTTTAAAAAATAACTAATTACTTAATCGGCATTTTTAAAACAAATAATACAATAAACCGATTGATACAAATTGAATACAGATGCAAACAATAAAACAAGCATGCAATAAGATTTTTACAAACAAGTTAATGATAACTAATTATGATTTTGACCACAGTAATATCAGGGCTATATCCAAGTTTAAAGAGTATTTATTAGGGATCCTTTTAAATTTTTTTTAGTTTTAGTTTAGTTGTATTAGTTACTTTTATTTTACTTTTATGATTAATTTCATGTTATTCGTATTCAAGTAATAAAATTAAGTTTATAGGGTGTTTTATAGGGTACGGTGTTTATCATTATAATGTATAAAAATCTATCAAGGGCAGTCATCATTCACACTATAGTGTGACCAAGTACCTAATTAAAATTTTAGGAGTATTTTTTATCTATATTTTATTTAAATATAAAAGAATTCCTGATTTCTTTGCTTACGCCTAACTTATAACTTGATAACGATTACGATTTCATTCATCTTTATTCAGGGTTTTTAATATTTTGTAATAATACGAAAGCCGCAAAAACAAAGAAATGGAAATGCGACAGAGCTAGCGTGTCAGTACAAGTTGCATCCTATACATATATATATTACTGTTAATCTAAGTGTTTTAAATTGTAGCTTTCTTAATCCTTCAAGGAAAGATACACTTTTATTTATTTTCAAGGAACACCTTTGTACCAATGAAATATAAACTTGTTCAAAGTTTCATACAAAGTAAAATAACGAAAGGGGTAAGCAAGGTTGGATGGAACCTTACGTAAGTACTCGTACCTATAACAGCTACCTAGTCTGTGGTTATACCCCAATGCCATTTCCAGGCGCAAACGGTTGTTTTAAAAGGGAAACTCGGTTCCTGTTTTTAAACAGGAAACAGGAAAACAAGCTAGGTTTTTTAAAGCATTGCCAGGGAGAAAAATATTTTTGCGTACAATTACCTACTGCGCGAACAAGTGTATCTACTTATATATAAATATTCTATAGAGAAAGAAAAGATATAAGAGGTAGCAGAAAATAAACTATGTACCTACCTAACTACTTTTTAACATACTCGTATTAGGTACGAAGTTTTTAAATAGTCTCAACAACTTGCGGTATAATTTTAAAAAAGATTTTCGATAATTTATGTAATAGTTATGTGTCTTGTACACTTTATTTATAAATAGGTGAATTCCCGTGATAATGTTTTATTTACTTAACAGTTGCATTAAGAACATAGTAAAGTTTATGTGGCAGGACATGTTGCTCTTAGTAAAGTGCAAGGCGTGTGAGTGCAACGAATAGTTACCAGATGGGAGGGGTTCATTCTCAAAGAACCTTTTTTTTATTGAAAATGTCATACTTAGCAAAAAAAAACCTGCCTAATTAATACACACACTGATTTTGAATGTTCTCGAAGGGTTCTTGTATTTAAAAAAATACCAAGAAAATCCACAATCATTATTTTCAGTTTAAATAAAATCAGTGTGTTACGGAAATAAGTTTTATTAAAATTTCAGTTTAAATCTTCCTTTTTTGCTAACTGGAATTGCATCGTCATTAAAAAAGACGAAATTAATGACTAATTACATTGTAGTCTTAATTCCAAACTTAATTAGTGTCATTTATATCTCGTCTTATTTAGTTCAACAACCTATCCTTGATTAAACGATATTAAGCCGCTAGACTAAGATATTAGCAGATGAATAGACCACTAATAAAGCCAGACTAGTTAGGATTGGTCGAAAATAATGAATCAATTCGTATTTTATCATCTAAATATATCAATAGATCACATGTTAATGATTAATTTTTAAATGAGAATAACAGTAGGTACGCAAATATATATTAACAGGTAGATAAGGTGTCCCCTGTGCGCCTTCTTTAATGTTTTTCCAAAAATAAAGGTCTTGTTTATTTTATCTTCGGCTCATGAAAGATAAATAATTTAAGTAGGTATAATGCGGCAAAAATATTAATGAACGTATCAAAAACAGACCTAGCGAGACTATCTTGATAACTTAATTTTTTGCAGTTCGCTATGAATGTCGCTGCTTGTATATTTTATCGTGGATTTTAGTTTATATTTTGAGATTAAAACAACAATAATAGAAAGCTAATAATAATCAACATCATATTATCTATAGGACGTCTACTGTTGGACATAGGTTTCCTCCATTAAAACGAATAAATACTTAAATAAATAAAAAATATAACGAAAAATTGAACCGACCACAAAAAAACCATGAAAATAATTTTCTTCCAGTCGGAAGTCGGTACCTCAGCACGAGCCAGCAGGAGTGGACTTATATTCGTCTACCTCACCTACGTACTATATATTGTTCTTCAATCACTTCTGCGGGCTTGCCGCGTGCTGAGGGACCGACTTCAGACTGGGTAGAAAAATATTTTCATCTCTTTTTGTAGTCGGTTTTCGTTATAATTTTTCTTTCACGTTTTTTAGTGTAATAAATAAATAATGTAAGATACACCCCGTGAACTACTTGTTATTGAGTAGCAGCTTCGTTGGTCAAATCAAATGTGATCTTCATCATCAGTTCCACTTCACCAAATGATAATTTTTAAGAGCAAATACACGAGTTAGTACTAAATATATCCAAATTCAATTCAATTATTATTATTTATCAATTAATTTTCATAAATGTTGCTACTTTACAATAAATTAGACTGGCTGCTACACTAGGCAAGGCCTGTTCTGTACCATAAATAAATTATACCATAGGTGTCCCTACAATTTTGAAGAGTTCCCTCGTTTTCCTTAGGATCCAACGATCAGATCCTGATTTGGTGCTTATGGAACCTAATTGAGGACATTCCTAAATGAACGACAAAACTATTTTCAAATCGGTTCATAAATGACGGAGTTATAACACAAACATAAAAAAATTCGACCGAATTGATAACCTCCTCCTTCTTTTTTGAAGTCGGTTAAAAATAAAATAAAACCCGCTCATTTACATTTTTGTCAAAATGTCAACATTTTTCCACTTTGTAATGATGATGGAAGCCTGGTTCATATTGATGAAACGACATCGCTTTCACGCATTAGACATGTCTTTAACATAACTTGACTTACACATAATTTACAACACAAGTGAAAAAACTAGAAGCTCCATCTCTATCGTGAGGCTAGAATCTATAATGATACAATTTTATAGTTAAAATGCAGTCATTTGCGTCGAGAATTGGACCCCTTCGTAGAAGCAAGTAGGAACATAAAGCGCCTAGACGCGGCACGAGGCAACCAGCACCAGCTGTGATACAAATAATGTTTTGCTCTCTACACGGGATTGCTCTGTTGTTGCGCCTTTTAGTAAAAATACGGTTATTTTGCTTCAGCAATTAACTACTTTAAGTTTTTCCTCGGAATAAAATGTCTTCTAAGTACTGATGTGCCGCAGGAAACTTTTTAAGATTGCGGAATAGAAAAAATTCGGTAACTTTTCACAATTTAGTACGGGGATTTAAATTTTCCGTTTCTTAAATTTAAGTTTCCTATATATCTTGTGATAATTGCCGCTTATTGCTTGCCTCATAAAGTCTCTGTGTATATACCTGTTTTCTGTACTGCTTGCTATGTGTTGGTGTGCAATAACGAGATTGTATTGTATTTTATAATTTCCAGAAATTTCCGAGCACTTTTTTCCACGCACGACTAAAGTATGGAACCAGCTTCCTGGGACAGTGTTTCCGGAGCGGTACAACTTAGGGATCTTTATAAAACGAGCCTATCAGTCTCTCAAAGGGCCGGCAACGCACCTGTGATACCCCTCGTGTTGACAGGTGTCCATGGGCGCAGGTGTTGCTCTTATATATAAAAAAAACTTTGGAATCTTTCAGCCAATTTTTCACATCTGTACTTCTAAGTAAATGCTCTATGGTAAATAGATTTAGTTAAAGAATTTATTTATTGCAAATTATTGTACGTAGTCGGGTATATCATTTCTCTTTTTTTTTTTTTTTCAATGGCTTTAGGAAATTGCGGTAAGGTGCTAGTGAAATGAAATATTTTTTTGACCACAATTTCTACAAAAGCATATTTTTGGTGCAATCTACTCGTAGCAGGCTTAGCTTAAAACTAAATACATATATGACTTTATATCCACATTGGCGCCTCTCACTTTTAGCTCACGTGACTTGTCTCAACTTCTCTGCCTACACAGTCCCAATGTTGGGCACAGGTTTTCTCAGTGCGGATGGAACACCTCACACATACCACCACCACCACGACCAGATGGTCTAGTGGTTTGAGAACCTGACTACGAAGCTTGAGGTCCCGGGTTCGATTCCCGTGTCGGGGCAGATATTTGTATGAAAAATACGAACTTTGTTCTCGGGTCTTGGGTGTTTAATACGTATGTATTTAAGTATGTAGGTATCTATCTATATAATTATATTTATCCGTTGCTTAGTACCCATAACACAAGCTTTGCTAAGCTTACTTTGGGACTAGGTCAATTGGTGTGAATTGTCCCGTGATATTTTTTTTGTACTATTGAATTCCTTCACAGCTTTGTGCACATTTTCTAACGATGCTGTCCTTCACCGTAAAACTCGTGGTTAATTTGAAATGTAAACAAAAAAACGAAGCGTATTTAAGCAGTTGGCTTCTTGGTGTTTGATTAAAATGACTGCTAAAAATCGCCTTAGTACCTAGGTATGATTTAGTATTCTTTTTATAAACTAGCTGTCGCCCGCGACTACGTCCGCGCAGAAATCGCGCGGAACTATCAAATTTTCCGGGATAAATACTATCCGATATCCTTCCCGAGGACTCAAACTATCTGTATACCGAATTTCGTTTAAATCTGTTCTGCGGTGATGAGTTGTTAGCTCGTTAGCTAGTTGTTGTTGACAAACAAACAGACTTACAAACTTCAAAAATCCTATTATAAATATGTACATACCTAATTTTTAGTAAGTAAGGGCAGAATGAGCGGACTACCGTCGGCCGCCGGCGGCAGCGCGGAACATCGGCTACGTCTCCGCTACACTTGTCGTTACTTCCCTGCACTCGTTTGTCATTTCTTACCCCGCCCTCTCATATAAATACAAACAACCGAGGCGGAAGCCGTGAAATTTAGAAATTCCTTTGTGTCGACGCGTCGGCGCCACTTCGCCTTTATGCCTTTAGATCTACAAATTTTCAGATTTATTCTTTGAATAAATTTTGTGGTAGACGCTTGTCAGCTTTGAAATTCAATTGGCTCGGGGTCGAACCATCGCTGACGAGTTCGTTTCCCTTCTTTTATTTAGGATTTTTGGGCTTTTTGTCTATAAAATGCGGCGAGCCTTTGAGTAACTCAGTTTTTTTTTATTTACAAACAGGAAATTCGCTCTAAATCCCGAAGTAAGGCTCTTAGCTCTGTGGAGACGGAAGCTATAAAGCGACTTGACATTTATTATTGTTTAAGCTAAAACTAGACTAGTTTTTTGCGATCATTGCCCGATTTTATTGGTTTCGTGTTTTTGGAACTTTCACTATACTGGAAAATGAAGGAAGTTGTTTAAAATCACAAGTCAGCTACTCGTAGTTTTGATTTCATTTCGTTGGAAAATTAAAAGAAAACTACCGTTCCGGTGTTCCATGTGAACTTAAAACCTTATCCTCAAGGTTCATTCTGTTTTGTCAATAACTTAAAGATTCCACCAATATTATAAATTTAAAAGCATGTGTGTGGATGAATTTGAGTATGTAGATAGCTGGACTTCTGGAACAACGCAAAGATTCGAAGACGTATCTGAATATCAAACACTAATATATCTAATGTTAAAAAGTCGACGGTCAAAATATCGAAAGTAGGTTAGCTTAGGTTAGGTTAGGTTGGATATTTTGACCGTCGATATTTTAACTATCGATATTTCAATTTTTGATATTCAGATACGTGCCCAATCGAGATCCTTATAAATTCATAAAACCTGTACCGCTTAGTCTATAGACATGACATTTTGCACGGGGTTTGTGATACAGAGTAATGAAAACAACAATATATTTTTTGAGAAATAATTGGGATGGGCTATATAGGACTTCAGAAAATCCTGGATTTACAATCTGGCTGCCAGATCTAACTGCCAGGTTTATGCGAGTGTAGCCACGGGTAAAGATTAGTTATTTATAAACGCGAATGGGCATTTCTATCTACCCTGGGACACATCTGGAGACCCTGTTTTTCCAGCTCGGAATCATGGGCTGAGTCTACCTCCCAAATTTTGTTGATATCGGAAGAGAACTCAGGTAACAACGGTAGATAGAAATGCCCCAATATCTGATTGAGTCATCTAAGAAGGGCGTATACATCGTTTAGGTTTGCGATGACTCATTGAACGTAGGTCTAGGTAACATAAGGTAAGTACTATCTCATTACGCCCACTGTTTATATGAATAAGTATTTACATATTATTACATGTACTATATTTAAATCCTACAAGAAATGTTTCTACTTAACCCAAGTTCAAAAATTTTGAGTGTTAATAATAATATGTACGAGTACCTACCTACTATTACTTAAAGGAAAAAGAGCTGTTAAAAAATTACATTTTATCAAAATATCATCATCTTTATAAAATACAGGAAATACTGTTTTCTTTATAAAATTTCTATCCCACCAATAATATAAATACATATTTTTAACTTCGCTTCAGCTAAATCCACCCTATTTTTCCCGCAACTGCACAATACAATCGTTCATTGTTATTGCAATTTAAGCCACTCATGCGGCAGAGAATACGAAAAACGTTTAATCGCAGTACAGATTTACATAAATACATCACAGCCATGGCCCATCGAGGGCGGAAAAGGTGGGACATAATTCAATCAGGGCGGCAATTCCGTCTTTTGTAGGTAAAGACCGCATCCGGATGAAGGGGCCATTCTCCACTCTTTACAATACTAACTCTGTGGTAAGCTTGTTACGTTACTTTCATTGTGGGAACTATTCATACATTTTAGGGAGATTTTTTTAGTTAGAACGCTGCTTGGATAATTTGTAAATAGAAAGGCAAATGGTACATTCATTTGCAAAATCTGTATAAATAAAAATGGATCGTAAAATGTGTTGCTAAGCGCAAAACTCGGGAACGGCTGGACTAATTTCGCTACTTTTTTTTTGTTGTGTTCGTTATTGTCAGGAGAAGGTTTTTATGGAAGAAAATTTATAAAAAATACAACGGGGGCGAAGCCGCGGGCAACAGCTAGTACATAATAAATATGCCTGATATTAATCATACATACGACGAATTTTTTGTATTTTGTCAATATGTTTTTTCAATTTAAGAGCTTTTATACCACTAAGCTGGCAACGTAACATTTTTGATAGTTTTTCTCGATTATTCCATAAAAATTTAATACAAATTTAAAACGTGGTCTGATAGAACTCTTCTTAATATATAAGTTAATGTGTCTACTCCAATAATTTGTAGTGATAGACTTTTATATTCTTTAAAAACGAACAAATGTTTATACGGTCTATCAGACCACGTTTTAAATTTTCGAAATCGAGAAAAACTAACAAAAATGCAACGTTGCCAGCTCAGCAGGTATAAACGCTCTTAATTACTATTTCTATTGGGTTTTCTTTGTAGAGTATTTCTCTTCAAGAACCTGGCATTGCATAGTAAAGAAAAAGTACTAAGCTTCCGAGAGTTATGTCTCACGTAAAAACAATACTTAAATGAAAATAATTAAGCAAAAGTAGGTTAATGAGAGCTAGCCAAGTTAATGGTGCAAAAGAAGGTAAAAAGTTATTGTTTCTTTTCAATTACTCGTAGTGTTATATGTACGTTACTGTGTACGGCAAAATAATTAGCTTGTAATATCACGATATTTATACACTCTTACAAACTTAGGTACGTACCGCTACATACCTAAGAAAAAATTTTTTTTTCTTATTTTCATTAAAACGTTGATCTAAATGAGCGGTCTAATAGTAGATTGTACAACAAGGGACTGAAACAAGCCATAATGACACGAGATATTTAGCCACCCGAGCAGAGCGAACACAAACAGTGTTGGCTGTTTAGGGATTACCAACGTAAATAAAAAAAAAAGCTTTAATCCCTAGAGAATAAAAAAGAGCTTTAGTCCCGATATGCAGAGACTAATGTAACATTTTATGAGCATGAGAAGTGAAAAAACTTGTATAATTCCCCAGCTCCCAAATATGTACTTTTGAACTTGACTCTGTCTCAATTTATGTAAGTATATTTATAATTAGGTACAGTCACCAGTACCAATATCTAACACAACAACTGTACATAAATATCTGATATGACTCTGTTTCTAGGGCCGGAAGGACGTGTCAGATATTTTTGCATGCTCCGCTGGTGACTGTACGTGGTTTAAAGTAGCCATGACCATTCAAATATACATTCAATAATATAATAATTTCAATATAAGCTGAGGGCACCAGTCATGGACAGGAACCAATAATGGAATATTTTTCTGCTAACCCAATATTAAGAAACGGACGCTACTTTTTCTAAAACGAAAACACTTATGTGCAGATAACTGATGATCATAACTGGTAAAGTTCATAAATGGTGAGCTATAAGGCATTGAATCCTTGCTGTCCATTACTGGTTACTGCTGTGCTTAACATGTCCATGATTGGTGCCGTCACCCTTTTCACGCATTCACATAGTCTACTTGAACACAGGCACTTCATTTCTATACTTGACTTTAAAATTAATAAACTAATCATTTGATGGTTACTGACGCATAAACTATTTGGTTCAAAAATATTATTTCCCTGTTATTCTCAAAGTAAGAAAACAAAACTCTGTGACACAGGAAAGCTCTCCGCTATACGATGTCATCTTGTTAAAGTCAATAATTCTTCAGTCCGTTCGTTTTCTTTTTAATTAATTTTGACAAATTACCCTACCTTCTCAGTTTCTCTTTGCTTTCGTTTAATTAAATACTGAAGTGACACTCACCGAAGGAGAGGCATGTCCGAGGAGAGAGGAATTTTAAAACGTACCTTGTTTCGTATTTTGTTGTTTACTGACGGGAATAGATACTTCTACTTTTAAGTATCTCTGTTCGAGATACTAACTTAAGGAAATGGCCAGGAAACTACGTTGTGTGATTTAACTGTTCAAACTAGTCAAAGTATTAGACACCATAGATTTAGGGAGCTGTCATACTCAGTTTGGTTCTAAAACTTTTCAACTGTCTATGAAAACCGATCAGAGCACCTCTGTCTATCTTACTCACCTATATCCTGCCACTAAGCAGCATTCTTTACACGGCTGTATTCTGGCTAGGAAAGTAAGATATACGGAGAAATTACTAGGGCTCATAAACATTCAAACATGGCCTCTAATTTGAGTATACAGCAGTATCGAAAATACAAACTGAAACATAGATGCACAAAAAAAAACAGAAAAATAAACCAGCGCTGGGAATCGAACCCAGGTCCTCGGCATTCCGTGCCGCTACACCACCACTGGACAGGGGTACAGACACGAATTTCTCCTAAGCAGCACATATCTCAGCTTGTTTGTTTCTTATTTAGTCACTTAAGCAGCGACACTAGCGACATCTATACTGTAGCCCTCATCATCGAGAAACATTCAGCATTCCACTGGAACTAACCGCTCACCCGGACAAGAGATGTCGTTATTAAGCAATCAAATTAAGATTGGTTTTTGGAGTCTTTTTGTATTTTTTATTTCAACTCCAAATTTTATTACTTTTACGGTCATCCCGTAAAACCTATATCGAAAATACAAACTGAAATATAGATGCACAGAATAAACAGAAAAATATCTACATATTATTATCATTATTATTTATTCTATTTTTCTGGTTTTTGTGTGCATCTATGTTTCAGTTTGTATTTTCGATATAGGTTTTACGGGATGACCGTAAAAGTAATAAAATTTGGAGTTGAAATAAAAAATACAAAAAGACTCCAAAAACCAATCTAATGCAGCAGTAACTAATTATTTTGCTATAGCGAGCGTCTAAGGGTGTTGATGTAAGACTACCGCGTACCAGCAAGTGAAGTTTAATCAAACAATTTCAATACACATAGGTAATAAGTAATTTAATTTACTTAAAAAGTTTTTTGTAAAATTGCTTGCCGATTTACATACTGTTTGCATGTCGATGCATAATGTTAACTTAGTGAGAGCAAAGATACAGGCACAGCTTGTAATTTGTATTTTAATAAACTATTCTATTCTATTCTGTATGTATACCGAATGATGAATCTCATGGATAAGTAAAATAAATAACTTTTTTTTTCATTCAAATTTTTGTCAAGATCAGGTAGATTAGGTGACTGAAGTTGAATCCGTTCAAAGGATATCCACAAAAATAGTCCGCGATGGAAAAAAAAACGTTCATCTTTAGTCTAGGTATCTTTAAGTTGATCCCTGCAAAGTAGACAAACATTATCTCGAGCACGCTCCGTATCAGCTCCAGTAAAGGTCTCATCGATGATGTTTGCTTCACATTTAATAACATTCACCCCATTTCTGTCAAAGATTTATGACACGTTATCATATTTACGAAGTATACAGGGAAATTTACCTTATTGAGCTTGCTTATCTGCATGCTTCTCCCCAACATAAACAAAACGAAACGCAATTTTCGTGTTCAAGTCAATAGCTTAGAATAATAAGTGATAGTAAGTAATATTAAGGAAATCCACATAAGAGTCCCCTTTCCTTTTCGCAGTGTTACCACTTGTCTGCACTGATTTCGAAATTTAGAATTGTCCCGCTTTAACTGGCTTCTTTGGAACAATATTTGTTTGTTAGGGAAAAAATAAGCTCTAGTAATATTATTTACGCATCTACTTAGATCACAAACCAAGGCAATAGTACCAAAAGTAATACATCAGTAAGAAGAAAACACAAACTAACCACTCTTTATTGTTGGCAATTACATAAGGTTTTACCGTGGTATTTTCCTACAATACTTGTCACCATCTTTATTCAATCTTTGCAGTCCACCGCTCGAAATTCGAACATATTTTATTTAAACTCGACGTACACCTCGATGTTTTTGACTTCGACACATAGTACCCCCCCGAGAGGAATATGGAGAGCAATTCCGGGGTGCTCCGCGTAGCTGGCTTACTTCACGAACCATTAAATTTTCCTGTTTGCATTTTTTAGCATACGTTAGGTATCTACTCTCAAGACGGGAGCTCCTCCGGCTTTACGATTGTAGTTTTAGGGGAGTTTCTGTGAGTGATACACTCATTGTGCGTGGTTAGTTTATTTTTATTAATACACTTAGGAAAATTGAAGCTGTTTTTAACTGTGGCATCTGAGTAGTTGACGTAGCGTATGACAACGTTCTATTAAGTTATGGTAAATAAAATTGTTCTAGCATTAAAAGCGTCGATTCTATTAGAGACACCTATAACAATATTATTTTTGTTGTATGCAACATTGAGATGCTACGCGTGATCGCGTGATTTTGTACATGAATACCAGGAGCTCAGTATTAAATCTAAAAGTATTAGTGGCCAATATCCCGTTGAAATTAAATGTTACACTATCCATCAAGCAATGTAACCAAGCATCACTTACATTTTTAAGTCTTGTTTTCAGGTTTACCTCTAAATATATATAATTGCTGTAAAAATCGTTTTCCATTTTGAGACTGGTGGTATTTTGGTTTTCAAATCTCAATGGGACCAATTTAAAACATTCGAAGTTGGAATATTCTGTGAAAAGTCATAAGCGATAAAAAAATGTATTTGTCGATTTAGAACGTTTTCTTTTTGTTTTACTTTGTGCAAATATCAGCTATAAAACAAGTAATAAAATAAAGTATAAATTTTATAAGAATAAAAAGAAAATAATATCGTGATCGCTGGTAGTTAAAAAATGACGAATAAAAACGTCCATTGCGGCCTATTTACTGAATAAATGATTTGAATTTTTTGAATTTGAATTTTTTTTTTTTTATTCGACTGGATGGCAAACGAGCAAGTGGATCTCCTGATGGTAAGAGATCACCACCACCCATAGACAACTGCAACACCTGGGTATTGCAGATGCGTTGCCAACCTAGAGGCTAAAGAAGCAATACCTCAAGTGCCAGTTAGTGAATTTGATACTTTTGGGCCCAAGAAAAAGGATAGGAGACCTAAACAATTTAATACTATTTTGAGCTGTGAGCCAAATTTTCACAATGCATAATAAAACTCGAAATGAATCCATCGTTTGAAACATGTCTACCTCAATCGCGTTGCCGAGAATAAGTGGCGATTGACTCGTATGCAGCACTAATGGCTTTTAAATAGAGCTTTCTGTTTGAGCCAAGCAATATATTATTCAAAATATTTTAATGGATAGTTTTTTCCGCTGCAGATTAAGCCATTTAAATTCCAGTTTGAAATTAATTCCGCGCATTTGGAGCACTTTTATTCAACAATGGTTTATGACACAGGCGGTATGGAAAAGTAGTTTAAACTAACCAGCATTCCCTGAGCAAACAACATAAAATTCGAGCAAATTAGTTTTTCTTCGGGTATTGTGTAAATGAACAAAACTAGCCGCATAAATATACTTAGGTATATTGTACATGCTAAAGTGAGCTTATTTATTTGTTTCGCTTTCACGTATTAACTACTGAACCGATTGTCACTTTTATCCCGAAGAAAATGGTTGTTCCCGAGAGCGCGCGATAAGCAAATTCTTTGCAGACGAAGTCGCGGGCCGTTAGTGTACTTAATAATAAATATCAAGATTTTCTGGGCCCAAATTAATTTATTAAGAAATATTAAGAAAATACAAAATATCCATAGTACTAAAACTACTATTAAATTAAAATAACTAAAACTTAAACTTTAATTAAAAAACATTTTAACAAAAAAAGTAAAACAACTCCAAAAAATAACAAAAAATGGAACCGGCTACAAAACTCTTGAAAATATTTTTCTAGGTAGGTACCTACTAGCTCGAAGTCGGTGACTCAGCACGAGCCAGCAGGAGTGGAACAATAGTCGTTTACCTCACCTACATACTATGGGTTTCAATCACTCCTGCTGGGTCGTGCTGAGTCACCGACTTCGAGCTAGTAGGTACCTACCTAGAAAAATATTTTCAAGAGTTTTGTAGTCGGTTCCATTTTTTGTTATTTTTTTGGAGTCTGTTTTACTTTTTGTTAAAAATTTTCTTTATTTCTCACTTTTTAGTGATTTGTAGCCAAAGTACATCTCACAACGATTCCATTAATTCCAAACACAGCTTAGTTACAATGTTTTATAACAGAGTTCCGTTGCCTACTTTCCGGCTTCAGCATCAGATCAGTTCGAAAGAATCATTAACTTAAAGCTTCTTCTTAGTCGCTTATCTAGGTTTAGGAATCATGATCGTTTATAGACGCGCGAGCATTACTTAGCTTTGACGAGTTCCATTGGCCATCTACGGTCTTCTTCATCAGGTCCAGTTTACCAAGTGATACTTTCTGAATATAAGTGCTTGTCTTAATGCTAAAAATGCCATAATCGCTATAGGTGTGCCTATACATTTTGAGGTTTGCCCTCGATTTCCCTAGGATTACATCATCAGATCTTGACTTGGTGACAATGGGACCACCTCAGAAGAGTACTCTTTCGAACAAAAAAAGAATTTTGAAAATCGGTCCACAATTAACTGAGTAATCGGTGAACATACATATATAAAAAAAAAAAACATTGGAACATAGAACCTCCTCCTTTTTTGAAGTCGGTTAAAAAGAGAGGCGGGCCCAAATATCTTTTTCTTATTTGCATACAATTAATTTTTCATCATTACCTACCAATTTACAGTCATAATCAATATATCAATCAATAACAAATTAATCATCAATGTCAAAACATTCCCTTTAATTTGACGGCAAGTTTGACATTGGTTATCGCTTGGTGCAACTCAGGCTAAGCTTTACTTTATAGTCTCAAGACTTGTGTATGGAAGCATTTTTTATCAAAATTCTAAATACGCAAATTGTCTCTTCTTATTTATTATGTGCGTAGCTAAGGGAAAGTCCATCTGTCTGGTTACTAACGAAGCCTTATTTTTTAACCCCATACCACCACCACCTCTTTCTGTCATGCAGTATAGGACAAGGGTAGAAATAGATGGTAATTTGGTAAATGCGATTGCGAGCCGTGCGTTAAACAATGCGCTTGGTCTAGAATAGTACATTTTACTACAGAGGCCGGGAAGTAAGGGGTTGCCAGCTGAATACATATAGGCATAATTATGTATGTATGGGGCTGGCAACACCACTTCTCGCCGATGTATGTATAGTGCTTTTAATACTGTACTTGTACTTATAATGTGCGTAATGTTTTATTTGTAGATAAATTATAAGTAAAAAAAACTGTAACGAACACATATATTATATCTATATTTAATTTCGTTATATTTCAACTCAATTTAATAAAAAAACAGATACTTCATAAATATTTGCTTTCATGTCGATTTTATATAAATAAAACTGAAAAATATACCAAGCCGTTTATTTTTTATTTTTTAATAAGCATAGTGAGTGGCAGAATGTCATAGTGAACCAAAAAGCAAAAATTGCTTAGTTTTTTTAAAGGTTTATCGCCATGATCTGTGCCACAAATTAATGTGGAATGCAAATTAAAAAAACCGGCCAAGAGCGTGTCGGACACGCGCAAAATACGGTTCCGTAGGGTGCGTAGCCCATTACGAAAAAATTAAGTAATATTTTTCTAAGGATTGCGTATTTTATACGGAATATTCCAAGTTTAGGTATGTTTTATACCTTAGTCTGCTATTTACGAGTAAAACTACTAATTATTTTTAAGTAAACTTAGCCGTTATAGTTTTCCTTGAAATTTTGGTATACTTACCTACTACCATCCTGAATTTTTCAAATTTTTCCACCCACCGGTTTAGATTTTAGAGGGGGGGGCGCTCGATTTTAATGAAAATATGCACTTTAAAGTTGAATATTTCGTTAAAAATCACCCCCACTTTACGTCTATGGGAGGTACCCAGGTTACCCACGTCTATGGTTATTGTACCATTTTGTCGGCATAGTTTACAAAATTACAGCTTTCTAGCATTGATAGTCCCTGAGCAAAGCCACGGATGGACAGACAGACAGACAGACATGGCGAAACTATAAGGGTTCTGTTTTTGCCATTTTGGCTCCGGAACCTAAAAAGAGCATCTTGCAGGCCTAGGCCTGCAATTTGTATGAAATTCCATTAACGACCTCTCGCCTAGCCGCACCTGAAACGTGACACTTCGCAGCCTATTTTAAGGAACATAACATCAATATTTCATTGCGTGTCTGAGAAAAAATACATATAAATTTTGTCTATCTTAGACAGACGGGAGATTTAAAAGTGTTAGGTAGGGCAGGGACAAACGAATGATAATGATAACATGCCAGTGATCAAGAATATGTAATTTATGGGAGACTTTATAAACATGTGCCCAGTTCAGAATAATAATTCTCTAATTGTGAGTCAAGTACTTAGTTTATTTTTATCTGGAACATTTACAGGACGTACTGAATAGAGAAGAAAATGTGATTTTCCTGCACTTAATTAATAATAATGGACAGACTTAGTTCGGATATATTGTGGCTATCTATAAATCTCGATTACCCCGAATCTCGAGGATTGGCGGCGGCCCTCTGCATCGTTTTACGACGCGAAAGAAATATATTATGTATGTAGAGCTGACTGCTAGTAAAAATAAATGATACTATTGACAGTTTCCCTAACGCTGCTGTGGCACCGAACCAAATGTTTGGTCATTGTGGCTATGAAAAATAAGGATGCGTTGGATGTATTATATAGGGCTTTTATTCAGTCCACTTAAATGCCACGTTTTGAATAGTGAGACGTATGTTAGGTATGTTTGCAATGGGTTTTTCATTGCTGTTTTGAGAGATGCCGATGTACCACTAATGTACTCGTATAATGTAGACCAAACTGAATATTTTACAGTCGAAATAAAGCAAGAGTAAAGAACAAGGTATATACTTTAAATATCTAAATGGTGTTAAAATTATCACTCTTTAAAAGCATTTTTGGAATTATCACGTTTCGGATCATTCGATCTGACAAAGACATTAGATATTTCAGAATAATTGGACACCTACAGGCAGGTTTACATTAAACTACATCGAAATGAAATCTCCACGGACACATTTTTTCAACAAACTTTCAGATAATCACCCCGCGAATTCAATCCATTTGCTATAAAAGTCGGTTCTTCTAGTTACTGCGGAAGCGTGCAGTTTGCCACAAAACTTTTTGTTTCTGCTTAGAAAACAAAGGATTTTCAACCTAACCATGTTCCAATAATGGTTTTATGACGTGAAAATTAAAATGGGTGGATACTGATGCCGCAGGCGGGTATCACCGGCAGTCACCTTGTTTGGAATTGGTCCAGAATCGCAAGACAAAGTTTTATGTTATTCAATGTGGTTAAATTGAAGGAATCTAGTTGGTCACCACTTTTATAACAGATGCGGTAAACGTTTAACTTTTTGTGGATTTGTTACACGGAACTTTATACTCATTTTGTCTGTTCAAATAGGTTTAAGTTTTGCTATGGTTACTTAACTGATGTGGTACTTCCTTACTTTCTCGTAAAGATTTATGAATTTTTACTAATGATGAAATAAACTAATAGTTTAAAAAAAAATTGTAACTACTGTACTTCAACTATTTAGAATTAATAAGACTTTTATACTACCTATGCCACAGATGACGTCAAATATGGTGGAGTCACGCCGTTTTGTCCCCTAAACAATTTTACTTTTTTTATGATTATTAATAGTAGGTACCTATGCTAGTCTGTAAGGTATTTATTGTAGTTAAATATGGGCCATGTTGCCTGGACGAAATTAATTTATTATTCATGTTTATTCCAAGATAGGACAATGAGAACATTTATTACATGACATCAGGCAATAAGTTTCGTATTCAATTGTCCAATTATTATTACAGGTAAATCCAAAAGTTTGAATATTTGTTAAACGTTTTAAATGGTTCAGCAAGTTTGTACATAGGATAAACTTGAATTAACACATAAAGTACATTATATTTTAACCAGATTAATTGCATGCTTTCCGCGAATCACGACAACGGCTTTACGAGTACACCATCAAGAGAACTTGTTACAACAGACAGTAAGACAGATAGACGCACGCATACATACATTGATAACAAAGTCTTACGAGGATTCCGTAGCTTTGACGGCATACGAAACCCTGACAATAAGAACGAAAATTATATAGTTTTCGCTCTCTATCTTTTTCCGTTTAGCCTCATCACGTTCGCGCGGTTTCTTTTTGGCAAAGTTGGTCGGCAGCCAATTAAGCCAGGAGGCGCCGACGCCGCCCTTCTTCCGGCCTCGACCAAATCGGCCACATCCATGTTACTATTGCGTGTTTCATTTTGGTGTTTTTGTTTGGCCAATTATAAGATTACGAGTGGCTGAAATAGTGGTTTCATGCGGGGTCTAAGTGATTTGTTGTGTTTGTTACGAGCCTGATATTTTTGTATACAAATTATATAATAGATAGGTAACTAGCTGCCCACCTCAGCTTTAGAGGACTGTTCTTTTTTTAATTTTCAAACATTTTTATTTCATAAAACTTTCTGTTACACGCACAAGAAACGGGAATAAGGTTATGATCACAATTATCTACTATCTATTTCTCTGCTAACCTAATTTAAATGGTTTATCATTGTAACTTATGCTTAGAATTTCATGTCACATAGTTACTATTATTCAGGCCCGTAACGCTTTAAATAGGCATTCCAGGCGGCTGTTACTCTTGCATCGTTATCAATATAATTAAATACCCACTTACGTCGCGTTTAAGTTAATATAAATACCTTGTTGATTGTCATCAGAATGCGCTCCATTTGCTAATTGCAGTTATCTAATTTAAATGATTTATCATGAATTTCTTTTAATGTTCTCTGATCTATTTAGTGGAAGTAGATAAGTTAACCTCACCATACCTACTATTATTAAGTTGGTATATTCCGATATTATTATAATAAGAAAGTCATTTGAAAAAGTGGCTGAGTAACAAGTTAAATGAACTTCCAGCGCTAACCATAACTTAAATAAGATATAGATAAGCCTACCTAAGCTCATAAGAACTTTTATTTGGTTTATGTCAGGAACAAAAAAGTTTGAACGAAGCGCCAACTCCCGTATGAAAAAATAAGTATTCCTTTAATTTTATTAGTGTTTTAAATAATGTTCATCTATATAGCAATCTAGTTGCAAAAACGCTTGTGTTAGTAATGTGTACTAAATATGTATTCCCAAAAGTATATAAAAAATATATAATAATATGGCCTGTGAAGCTATGTAGGGTGTTTTAAAAATGAATGATTGATATTTCAGCAGGTGGTTGTATTAGTCTGACTGAATACACGTGTGAATATTTTTCATCGCAATTTTATCCGTGAGCCATATATATACCCACTTTGTACATGAACAAATGTATAGAGAATATTCGGTCAACCACAATTAAGAAATCGGGAAAAACGTTTACAAGGGTGTTCAGTCAAACTTGTGCATCCATCTGCTGAAATAATACGGAATAATTTCATGATTTATTATTCTCAATACTAATAAAACAAAACAAATTTAAAACTTAGGCTTATTTTCGTGGAAAAAAAAATACAAGTTTTTGCTGACTCTACTTAATTTTAATTATACTTGCATTGTCATCTCATCCTATCTACTTTACAAAATTTCAAATGAATCTGATTACAGGAAGTGGGTTTCTATGGGTGAAATGATTTGCAAGAGTTGAAGGCAAGTTACAAGAACAAGTTTATAAATCATGACTGTTTAATTCTGTGAATACCTTAAAATCACTAAAGTGGGTACTTAATAAAGAGCCCTAAATGTTTTCTTTAAACTTTGCGTTCCTACGTTTTATCACATTTCAAAAGGAGAATTTCAAGTAGCGTAACGAAGTAGCAATTTCGCGTCTCGCTACAGCCGATACGCTAATCGAACTTAACTTATTTAAATAAATAAAGGAAACTTTTACGATTATTCTTTGACGGTATTTGGAGCGCAGTAAATTCTCATTGACTACTTTTAAGGATCCGTGGCGAGTGATATTGCGTGGTTTAAGTAAATAGGTACGATGTTTTCGAAAGTTCTTCATACATTTTGGTCTAGAATGTATTTAAGAGAAAATAAAGTCAAAATAAATACGTAATTGGTTACTACACTGTGCCACAAAAAAAATATTAATCCAAATATGGCGAAGTAGATATATTTATGAGAGTAAGTACGAGAGGTAGATACTTATATTAATTTTGTGTGTTTAAAAGTGGTACGTAATGATACAAATTATTGGCATCCCTGGCAGCATGACTGAATCTGAGAGTAGAGAAAAAAAAACAAAATTAGTATTTTTTTTTCTATATTTTATTATCTACGTGTATTTTTAACTTTTCAAAACCTTTATACTTAGGGGCTGTTTCACCACCCATTGATTAATTTTATTTGACGGATAAATGTGAAAACGTCTCCGTCTATTTGAACTAAACAAACAAAGACAATATCACATTTAACCGTCAAATAAATTTAGTCAATGGATTGTGAAACAGGGGGTAAACTTCCTGTTATAACTTAAACCCTGAAATTTTTAACTTATACTCCCCAGTACTCGTATTAAGGCTTCTTGAGCTGTAGTTCATGTGCCAACTTCAATGTACATTAACTTAAAAGTTGTGGAAACAAACATTCCAAAACTTTTGCGTGCGTGTTACGTGGCCTTGGATGTCCTTGTCGTTGGTAGCCTGTTTCGTTTGTCGACCTCAAAAATGTGTCGAGAAACGCAGCTGTATTCATAATGCTACTAAATTATGGCAAACTAATATGGCGCTTAACGCATTAGTGAATCACTAATATAATTTTGGCGTCACTGTATATTCGTAAACAAATCAAAAATTTATAATATTCTATTTAAAATCCAATAACAGTATTGTTTATTTTTCAGTGATTTAAGCAAAGAAATTGAAGATTCGGTATAAAAATGGTGTATTTACTTACTGTTCCATCTAAGGCATTTAATAATGAGATCTGCTCCAGTTCTCAAGATAAACCAATTTAAGTTAAGCTGCTTTGTTTAAAAAAGGACAAATTCAGGAGCGCAGCGGGATCCGGCTCCCGTCCAAACTGGAATGTATCGTTACTGTAATAAATAATTTCGTTAGAGAAGGAGCAAAGAGATAAGACTGCGCAGTGCAGCTGCGGATCGCACTGCGTCTCCGGCGGGCAGAGCGGCGCCGGCCACTTGGCACTGCTCTCGGTCAACGTCCCCACGCCTCCATAAAAGCCTCCACAGGCTTGAGCCAAAACAATTTCGACAAATTCCTCCGGCAGTGCCTTAACACGCATGACTTTACGATCCTTCCGCTCTATACCCCGCGAGGACTCGTTTATTTTTGGCGTGGCACACTCGAAATATTTTTATTGATATTCGAGGCTGCTTGGTATTTTTTTATCGCGTTATCAGATCAAATATTGCTCTCAAGCGCGGAGTTATTGCCAAAGGTGCCGAGTCGACGCATCAAGGAATGTCCCCAATTTAAGTAACTCAAGTAGCTTTACTTACTGGCATTAAACACGGGCATTAAAAACATTCCTCCTTTATACGCAGCTAATGTAATAAATAACTATCACTATTAAAAAATTTACTCCGAATGAGAACGATATCCAAATTAAAATTCTATCAGAAATTCGATTGCTGGCCACTTGTTTCAAGTGATCCCAACTTTGAGTCTTATCACATTTTGTGTACTACCTGACTTCAAAGTCTAGAACATAAAATTGAAAGCTATTGTAAAGAAGCACTTCGTAACCTCTTGTATCCTTTATCTCGTCTCAAGGTACTCTTTGAAGATGCGTTGTGATCATAACTTTAGCTCAGGTATGCGGATCAAAGTATTCTTCACAAAAATATACACAAATGTTCCTTATAATCTCACATCGTCCTCGTCATAAAGATCATTGCTAATAAAACCAAATATTTATAAAATTATAATTTATTATCACATTTACAACATTCTAGACGTCTAATCTAAATATAAATAAAATAGCCTAAGTAGATACAAGGAAATGGTGAACTACAAGAGCTTTTGTACTTTAAAGAAAATTGTGTAAGTACCTACTAACTCAGTTCGAAAGAACTTCATTTATACCTTAGTGTTCAAACGCTGCGGTGGATATCAAAAGAAACAGTCTTGGGCAAAACCAAATATAAATGTCAAGTCCATGAAACAGATCGTGACCCGTATGAAAAGGCAGATAGTTAAATAAATTGCAGGCGTGCACTACACTGAGAAAAAACTGTTGCCTACTTATTTAAAAATACTGATTTATTATGAGTGATTTGTTAGTTTGGTTTTTGGTGTGTGATTAATTTATTTATCTAATTGATTTTTTCTCGCACCCATTTGCCGGAATAGGGGGTTTCTAATCGCTTAAGTTTTGGCCTGAAACCTTTGTCGTCAGCGGTATAGTCAACCCTGTACATGAAACCGTCGGGTCCGATGTACTCGTAGAATCCTTCCGAGGCGATACCTTCATCAATCATGTTAGGATTCTTCAACACGGCTTTTTCTTCAGCGCGAATTTTGTTTTCCGTCTCGAAACTGCAGACAAGAAAGGTTAACATTAAACACAAATATTTTAAATACGTTCAAATTACTCTCGGAAGTTATGAATCACTGGCATCACTGTAAATTGTACCCAAGGGTGTTATTAAGCTACACTTGTTGGATTTACTGACACTTTTGAAATAAATTTACATTAAGTCATTTTAATATTTTTTACGTCATTAATCCTTGTGCGTCTCTGCCAATCTTTGAGTTAAATTAACAATGTTTAATACCGTCTTCACCTTCATCACACGTGCATAATATGCACAATAATGTAAATTTCTCGCTGCTAATTTACGTGTTAATTTGCGTGATTTGACCGATAGCGATTGGGTGTGGCTCGATGGTCCCGTGTTGTGACTGCGCGTCCAACACATCATAATTTTTTATTTATGCTTTTGACATTAGCACCCATCGATTGACAACGGGGTTGTATTAAAGGGGTGTACTGAAAATCAGCGCTGTGCCAGTCAGGGCAGCCTATGGAACCCTAACTCAAAGCATACGCTGAGTACATCCATAAGTCTTCGTTGTACCTACTATGTGTTGTGGCAATAAATGATATCTTATCTTATCTTATCTAATGGTATTTATAGCTAGATTTTAACTTTGACCATGGTCCTAGCTGTTTTATCTTCATAAACATCTTGTTGCACAATTTAACAATGGTCTGGTGGCTTATTTTGAATATCCGGCCATGGCTGAATTTAAAAATTGACCCGTATTTGCATTTGGATTCTTGTTAATCATTAAAATCTCAAAGGTCAAGATAACTTGTGTACGAAAGTTTGTTTCCGCAATGAAAACTTAATCAGCCTTTTAAATTGAAGCATGTAATCTATCATTCGTGTCTAGCGAAGTAATTAATTAGTATTCAAAGAGCCTAATTTTGTAAAGCTTAATAATTAATTTACTTTATTTGGTTATAATAAATCACCGAGCTATTTTTCTATGCAAATGACAATGATAAGACTGACATTCAGCGAGTAAGGCCAAGTTCAGTCGTGACGGAATAAATCTCACTTGTCACCCGCCCAATTTAACAATAAAATTAGAAATCACTGATTTCGAGTGAACCCGGTTTTTTAGTTTTTTGTCTTTGACATCCAATTGTTCTTTCTTCTAACTTTTGACTTTTATCGTGAACATTTATTTAAATTAAGCGATCATTTTTATATTCAATCTTAATATTATATTACTTAGTTGGGGTCTGACACTTTTAGTTATATATATAAGTATATCAGAAATTAAATCATATCAATAAAGGCTTTTTGTATTTTTCTGATATTTTATAATTTGTAATAATATTAAAAAGACGTACACTTTGTGAGTCTGTTTCTATATAGGGGTAACTCTGGATAGACTTAACTAATTATTTTGCACAGATATTTTACGAATAAAAAACTAACAAAGTCTACTTTTTATCCCAAGAAAATGTAATTTTGCATACAATGTTGCGAGTAACATTATAAATGATTAAAGGTACTTACTCGAAGTCGTATTTATCTTCTTCATAATTATGCTGCTGGCTTATGATTTTGATGCCGTTGTTCTTATAGTATCCGTCCTTGTAGTAAGGGTTGTCATCACCAGGTTGCAGCACCAGTTTATATTGGTCTACCGATTCTGCACCTTCATATGGTTCGTATTGGTGCGAGTATGGCCCGTAGCCACCGTCGTAGGGGTTGTCGATGTGTATGTAGGGATTGGGTATGTGGATGTATTTGCCTTCGTTCCTAGGCCGATCGTATCTGTAACAATAAAAAAAATTGTGACATGGAGTAGATAACGAAGAAGTGGGTGACCTGATGGTAAGTAACTACCATCCATGGAGACTCGCACCAGAGGATGCAAGTGCTAAGTAAAGTGTAAGTGAAGATGCAAGAGGGCTAAGATAGAACGCGTGTTGTAAGCGGTAAGTTTTACCGGGTTTTTTATTCTCTAAGCTCAAATATAGCAGCCAACATAGCAGTGCTCAATTCTGTGGTCATGCAGCAACTTCACGACATTGATGCAGGTGGACTTACACAAAGCCCCACTACCAGTAATATCGTTATGTGTGATTTTTATAGGGGTTTTCGACATTTTAATCACTATCAGTGTAATTTAAATGGCAAAAGGGTGATGTGGTTCGTATTATTAAAAAAAAATATATATCAAGCTTTTTGTAGTCAATACGTATTGCTACTGCTTGTTATCTTCAGTGTTAGACTGGTCAAGTTGTATTAAAATATTATCTACACTTAATTCTGTTTATTTTCTTTCCATCAAATCAAAATCAATTTTGAAAAAAATATTTTTTAATCATATCATTAATTTTATTATTTTTAGAATCCAAATTTTTTTTACCCCCTATGCTCATTTATAGTGTTTTTATTGATGATCACTGTAGTAGTATCTACCAAATAAGTAAGTAATTAAATGCCAGTAGAGACATAAGCAGCATATTTGTCGTCTAACCTACTTCTTAAAATGCCAAATGAATATTCAAGACTGCTGACATTTACCTGCCAGTTCCGCCGTATTTTTCGGGATTCCATCTGCCGCTGCTTACAGGTGAACCCACAGTTGCGACTGCGCAGATTCCAACCACAAACTGTGAAATTAAAATAAATTATAGAAAAATGCAACAACAAACTACTTCCGTAAAAATAATTTTACTAATGGCTAATTTACAAATATTATCTGAAAGTTTAAAGTTAAAGCCAAATAAAAAATAATTGTGATTTTTAAAAGTTAGTTCAAGATTTTTATTATAAAAATTATTTGTATAAAACGATAATTTACTAGAGTAAGTTTATTTAAAATAAGTCAATTACTCTAACTTACCAATAAATGGAGCATCCTTGCGTCACTTGGAATTTTAAGTTAAAAAAAAAATCACGTCACGTTACAGTTCTTTCAAAGATCACTTATTCACTGTAGCCGTACTAGTGTTTACGATGCGGAAATATAATCACAGCCCGCTCCTCCGTGTGTACACTCCTTAGAGAATTTCAAATCGTTGTGTTGATTTCGAAATCGACGCTTCGCTTTTTATACATTTGCAACATCAACTCATCTCTTCTGCAGAAACACAAACACAAGCGCATACGGCGTGTGCGTCACGCGTGCGTTTACACACACATACACCCACTCCACATATTTTTATCATCTCTGCATAGCATTGTTGGTCCGAGTCAGTTTATTGAGGGTAGGTATCCGTGTCATACAAAAATTAACTTCTGAAATGGTAATAAAAGAAATTTTCTAATAAATCGCAGGTGAGCGCGAATCATGTTAATAGCGGTATTGTTCGAGGTTTTTCAATTGGGTCTTGGATATCGGCCATTTTACGAATCATTAAGGTGGGAAGGGCTGCAATTACGTAATTCACCTTTGACTGGAGTGAATTTTGGAGTTGACGTGTCCAGGTGTCGTGTGACGCTACCTTATCTGGTAGACTGAACGCAATAACACTAAAAATGTCTCATTTATTGTTGTATTTATTTTATTAAGGACATTAAAATTAACCACATAACTTACTGGTTAAATTGTGTAATTATATAGCACATAAAGAACAGTTAACGAAAAATAGAGTTGCACTAATAAAACATTAAGTAATTGTGTGGACATTCTTTGATGTTTTCAAATATGTCAGTGATGCAATTATGAATTCATGTACTTTTTATTAGATTATATCTTTAATGTATAATAACATCATATCTAGCCGATATGTGTCTCAATGCCGCGCATAGGCCTGAAAAAATAACGCATCAAAAATATTCGTCTTTACGAAATGATGTTCCAAAGAACTTGTGGTGGGGTGTGCCTGAAACCAAGGAAACTAAGTTATTTTTAGCTACAAATAATTTACGTCTTAGATTCCATAGCCAAATTTACACCAAGGTGAGTATTGTTTATCAGTGCTCCTAAAACCAAACAGAAAATGTTAGGTTTATTAAAACTACTCTCACTGCATTCCTTTATTCGCGACCTTGTAAAGATTATTTGACAAATGAGTGTTTAGCATAAAGTGAGTGTATCCATATACACACAAATGACAGGATTTTACAACATAAACATGTTTTAGTAAGTTTTAAAAGCGTGACGAAGCACGACACTTACTCACACTTTCTTTTGGAGCGAAAATATTAATGTCGATTGATAAGGAAACACTGAACATTAGACTGGGGCATCATTCAACTAAGAACATACTTTCATTTTTGTCATGAAGCTTGTGTTTACTGCCCTAGATAAATTTAAGTGATTGCTTTTAAATTGTATGGTATAAATTTAAGATTGATTTAAAAACCTTCTTTTGTGCACCTACCTACCTAATTTTAAGTGATAGCATAAGCAAAAATGTGCGACTTTTTAAAAGAAGTTTATTAAGATTTTTACTGAATAACTGGACATTTATGAATATTAGAGTTTAAAAAATGTTTACTAACGATGCAAAATCACGTAAAATACAATTAAAATATGCATAACCCGTTAAAAAAAATGGTTCTCGAGACTTATTATTTTATTTATGTAACCTTTTTCTTTTTTCTTTTTGTATAATAAAGAGTATAAACAAACAAACAAACTTTCATAAAAAAAACTTCAGATTGTTTCTTAATTTATTTATTACTAGCTGTAGGAGTTCAATCTCTGAAGAATGCGTTGTTCGCAAAACAACGGAAAATAAACAATTTTGGGGATACAACTATCGTTAAAGCTTAACAAACATACTCATATTTGCATTAATAAATAAAAAAATAAATAATAATAATAAATATCATGGGACACTTGTCTAGACACCAATTGCTCTAGTCCCAAACTAAGCAAAACGTGTATACTATGTATAGATACCTACGAGACAACCGATAAAAATACACAGATAAATAAACATCCAAGACCCAAGAATAAACATTCGTATTATTCATACAAATATCTGCCCCGGCCGGGGATCGAACCCGGGACCTCAAGCTTCGTAGTCAGGTTCTCTAACCACTGGACCATCCGATCGTCAAAATAATAATAGTAATTATAATTTTTAATACCTTATTCAAATAATAAGATTAAAGTTATTTTACCAATCAAAACTTTTGTTTATTTCTAAAAATAACCACATTTCAAGACTAGTAGCTTCAACTTAAACACGTGTCCGCCTACTATATTACGCGGTGTCTTAACTCTGCTGCATTCAAAACTTTCCATATTTCTGCTTAAGGTGAAGAAAAATATCGTGAGGAAACCTTACCGTATGGCCTTTATCAATCAAGAAATTAGATGATATTTCATTTTCAGGAATAAAAGCTTAATTTAACGTCACATGGTTCCATTGAGACATCAGCATCATTCATGAATCTAAATATAAAACTGTTTTGAACAAATATTGGACGTCATCAAAATTCTATCGCATACATTACTGGTCACAAATTCTTGCCAACACCCCATAACGGCTTTATTATTCGAGATATTTTATTAATTCAGATCAAATGTGTTTACGTCTGCGGTCGAAATTTGATAATATTTACTTGTATTCATGGAATACATTGTTTCTGTTCATTTGTCATCGTAATTTAGTTGAATTTGTATTATTGTTTCCGTAAAATGGCGCAGAAATTGTGACTACCATGGCGCCGGTGACGGTAGCGGGACTATTAACATAATTAAGTTATTATCTTGTGTTGGTTTATACGAGTAAGATAACTAGTTCGTCTGCTTTATATTAGCTAAAAGTGATTTCACGTGAAACTTTAAGTGTTAAAATTTCATTAAAGTAAATAAACATTCTTATTCTTACTAAAAACTCGACTGCCTTAAAAACTAACAGGAAGAAAATAAATCTAGTGGTCTAAAACTCTGTTAAGTAGCTAATTTAAAGTTCAACAGTCGGGACCCATTGAAATCGTGACCAGCTCAAAAACTGTTCGTAATGGGTCTCGACTGTTGAACTTTAAATTAGATAAATACTTGACAGAGTTCTAGACCTTTAGATTAATTTCCTTTTTTTCCTTTTAGTTTTTAAGGCAAGGGTATTTTGATTTTTTAAATTTAATGTTTTATTTTATACTTTGTTGATATTTCTGTGAAAATGGTTCCTATATTAAAAGTATTATAACCCATATTATATGTATTTAGAATGGGTTTTGTATTAGCTTTCATTTAATACCCATATTTTACAATACAAAACATTTTTTTTCATTCCTCCGTCGTTTTTTTCGCAGACGCCATATTATATAGCCTATGCACTCCGACAGTTAACGAATCTAATGATACCTCATATATTAAAATCGTTCCAGCCGTTTAAGCTCCAGCGAGGACCAAAGAAATTGACATATTTACCTACATACATAAATACATTACATACGCTTGAAAAACATAACCCTCCTTTCGGCAATCGGCTAAAAAGTAAGATCCGTTATCTCAATAGCAAAAAATTATCTGCAATAGGAAACAAAAATATTTTGCGTGTATCATTCAATTAGCGTTTTGTTTCTAAGTTTTCCCCGTCAATAAGACAGTCACAGTTAAGAAAAAAAAACACAAATACTCATCTGAGTAGGTTAGAAGATTAAATAGACGCTCACGTACAGCACGTAGGAAAATGCCTTGAAAAAGCAACACAGAATGATTCGAAACATGGCGGGCTCACCTCGACTAACTACTAGGTATTATACGACAATGTTTTTTTTTATTCGACTGGATGGCAAACGAGCAAGTGGGTCTCCTGACACCAGCAACACCAGGGGGATTGCAGATGCGTTGTCAACCTAGAGGCCTAAGATGGGATACCTCAAGTGCCAGTAATTTTACCGGCTGTCTTACTCTCTCTGTCTAATGATCCATTATTATTATTATTTTATTTTAACTAAATTTCACGCCAGTTACGATGAAAAATTTGTTATTTTTGCTTATGAATCCTAAAGAGCATTATTTTGGTGATAAAGCTCACGTGCTAGCTCTCTATCCTAACATTTAACATTCAACGCGCAGTGGCAAATGCGGGATAAGGATCAATTCCATCAGGAAATAAAATTGTGAGTAGGACCGGAAGATAAAAATGGAGGCTCCAGCGGAAATGTGCGGTCTAGTGAAGACATCTTTGCCTCCGGCGTTACGTGGGCCAATCGTGCTTTACTTTGAAGATCATACTTTGTTTTTACCAGAGCACCTATCTATATGTCAGTAAAGAATACAGTGTTATTTTCGAGACGAAACGCGATTTATCTACTCACGAAAGGATAGTTTCGAACTGGTTTAAATTTGACATTAAGTATGGCAAAATAGTCTTATTACCCGACTACCGAGAAGCATTATGTGGATGATAATTTATATTATGTTGTTTTTACCTCTTCTTATCGTTTCTCCCAACGTCAGAACTGGAATGAATCAGCCAATATGAATGTTACTTTGTTACTATAACTCCGGGAATTTTAAGCCTGACAACTAAATCCGTGTTAAAGTTCAAAGTCTCAGTTGGTATAGTCATTCAAGAACTGACATATTTTGACGTCAGGTTTCCTTCACTCGAAAAGTCAATACGTGGAGTCTAAAAGGCCCTTCCTTCAACATTAAATTTCAACAAAAAAAAAAAATGGAACCATTTATTATACTGATGAATGAAATACGACCAAGAGCTACCTGTAGAAATTGATAATTTTGTCTATCATTCTAAACATCCACTGCTGGGCGAACTCTATTTTTTCATTATTTTTGAGACGACCGGATGGCCAAGTGGTTAGAGAACCTGACTACGAAGCTTGAGGTCCCGGGTTCGATTCCCGGCCGGGGTAGATATTTGTATGAATAATACGAATGTTTGTTCTCGGATCTTGGATGTTTAATATGTATTTATCTATATAAGTATGTTTATCCGTTGCCTATTATCCATATGTAACAAGCTTTGCTTAGTTTGGGACTAGGTCAATTTGAGTCAAGTGTCCCATGATACGTATTTATTTATTTATCTTACCACGGCATTGCTTCATTTAATCAGAGTAAAACTAGAGCTCAAATAATTTGAAGTGATGTTTTGTCATTCAGCCAACTCTTTGGACTTTATAAACGCTAAGGACATACATACTAAATTCATGTTTTTTTAAATTCCATTTTTACAATGAAGTGATCCATCACAACGATTTTAATAACATCTACCAGAATTGGAAAACAACAAAAATAAGTATTTTTATTCTTTAATAGTAGCCGTACTCTTATCAAGTTAAGAGTTTTATATTGAGATAACCTCCGTGACTGCCGCGTAATTTTTGCTCTTGTTTTAAACTCTTATCAGTTTAACGTTAAGATTTTTATATAACTTGTTTAAATATAAACGCAGTGTATTAACGGGTGATCAGGTATGATCAGATAATCTTAATTGTTCAGCTTCTTGACGCCAGTGTGGTGTTTAATTCTCTTGATAACGTAATGGAAGGTGTACGTAGATGATTTGATATGTCAGATATAAAATGTGTTAACAGAAAACACTGGGATTTTACTCGTATACTGATAGAAAAATATATATATGTTAATGTAGAATAGTTTAATCCCAAGCAGATGTAGATACGAGTAGATGTAGATGTAGCAGGTGTGTAGGTATAGAGGTTTTTTTAGGGCAGCTTGAGCGGTCTAGAGTTTATTTTGTATAATATATTATTATTTTGTATATATAAATTTCGAGTTCACTGTTAATGCAGGCATAGTAGTGTCAAAATGTATAGAAATTAAAACCTTAAACCTTTGCCGCAAGTAGCTCTTAATGCATATTTGTAATTAGTTTATATTTTTGTATTAAATATGTCTTCGCCACAAAATAAGAAAAACTAGAACCAATCGAAGTTGTTAAAAATATAGTGAACACCATATTTTAATGTATGAGATCCCGTTAAGAAAAAAAATGGAATCTTTATAGGATCACATCTGTTCGTCTATCAAAACCCCTTTTTGACTGAAATTAATATTAAATAATCAAGTAAGAATACCTTGAAGCTGTAAAAAATTCAAACTTCTGAGTAAACTTTTTTTTTTTACATAAAATTGACCGTGATTGACCCCTATCTCACCTGATGTTAAATGCAGATGAGGCCAAAGGTGTAAAGATATAGAAGATATAGTTAGTCATTAAAGAAGATGTTTCCATACAAATTGCTGGGTAATCAAAATTGTCGAATCAAAAAAAAAGTCTGAAAATCTTATATACAGGGGTGTTTGGCAGATGGATGGACATACGCATATAGGGGAAGATGGGGCCATATGCAACGTGGTCGAGCATTAGATTTTAAATACGAATTTAAATAAAGCACGAGAAAGATTTTAAATCATGAAAACGGAGTATTTGAAAAACAAAAACAAACCATTCTTTAAAAAAATATTTGGGCCCAAGTTATTTTTTTTATGCTTGACAGCGTTTTATAAGTCCCCATCTATTCCCTATATACGTATGTCCATCCATCTGGCAAACACCCTGTTTAATGTGTACAGGCGTTAGAGTTAATAAGATTCTCTCTCTCTGGATTTTCATAGATTCCTACACATTTTTACGACATCGTCGGAGTGCGAGTCCGACTCGCACTTGACCGGCTTTCTTACTAAGCATTTTTCTTTGGTGTTTTTTGGGTCTTGACTATGTAAATTTTGCGTTTTGCGCTTGTTGCGTTTGTTTTTTTACTTCAGAATTATGTACTTATGTCAATTGTCTGACACCTGCCTAAGATTTCCACGGTTAGACTTCAATCAAATGACGGGCTTTCCATTCTCATGAGACCAATGGAAGAAAGTTACCTACTAACTTACATAATGTTGTTTTCGTTGAACTGGCTGATTACTTTGTTTTTTTTCCAATTTATATTCTATAGATTGCGCAAGAACAGATGAGTTTCTAAAAAATCCCTTCAAACATCCAGAAATGCGTCACTTTGAGGAAAGTAATTTATTCTATAGCTGTTTAATGTAATAAATTAATTTGGTTCAACTAAGAAAGTTGAGTATAGGGACTGTGAGAGGATCATTAATGATATCATAGTCTCCTGGCAATAGCGTTTTGCTTCTCAATTAGATAAATAAATGGAATCATTATGTTTCCCATCATTATTGAACCCAAAGGTTTTGAACAACTATACTAAACAAAAATATGTAAGTGGGATCAAACACCTAACAATAAGTATGTAAATATTTATCTCTGGGAGCACCCGCGCGTATTCTGTCCGATCACTTGTACTATTCGTCAACATTGAATACGTTATCGTCACGTCTAGCGGATACCGTGTCGTATCCGAAGTGTAACATTTTTTTTTAGAAAAAGATAGAAGTGGATTACTAGATTACTAGTTGTCATATAGGATATTTGACACTAGGAACTACAAGATAAAACATTTTAGTTCATCTTATCTCGGCATTGACATGAAAAATAAACCTATATTAGACATTAGTTTACCGCCACCCGCAGAGTAAGTGGTACTTTATAAAAATATTTAATCTCCATTTCCCTAAGGGTTAGCGAGGCCATATGGCTCAGAAGTAAAACAGCAATGTCATAATGAACAAACAATTGTCTGAACAAAAGAATGTCGTGCAACGCCGAAACCTTCACAAGGACTGCCTCTTACAGAAACACTTCAAAATTTAGGAGTCTTGCCTTGCCGTAGTCACAATATTATTGCTTATTTTTATTTCCATATAAAGACGCCCACCTTTTCCACTAAAAAATTTAAGAAAAATATTAGTATTCACGCCTAAATACATTTACGGTTGAATCGTCGTAAAATGACTCAGAAGGTTTCGATGAACAGTATAACGACGAAATATCGGTAAAGAGTAATAAAACCTTAAATGATTGCATTGAAATGCTTCATAAAGGTATTAAGCGCTGACGCACGTAAATCAGAAAATTAAAATCATGGGTTTCATTACATTCGAAACATTACTTGATATTTTTTATTATATTCGGTTTGAAGATAGTTAGAAGAAAAATATCTAGTTTTTTTATTTATCGGTAGTTGATATAAAAATATTTTGTCATCATAACTTACTAGTTATCAATGTTGAAAAGTACCGGATACTGAAGTTACCGAACAACGGTTAACTGATAGTGTCTTTTTTAACCTCGAAATTGCAGGAATCATCGATAGAATCGATGGAGCGAATTCAAATGTTGAAAAATCTGTGAATTGAACAGAAGCTCGGATTAATAGAGCACCGAGCTTCTAGCGCTAAGAAATGTGGATATGGGAGAAAGGGGGGAGGGGTATAGGAGGGAAACGTGGCGGCTCAAAACTACAGCACTCGCGCGTTTTAGGAACTTTCTTTGTATTACTAAAACAAATTAATACATATTTTAAAAATGTATCGTATGTACCTACGTGATGGAAAATATCTAGCTTTCTTATCATTCAAAAAGTCATGACCTGCCGCCAATATTTACGCCATATTAAGGGTTTATTTTGTTTTTAGAGATGACGTTAGGATTTTTTTCTACCGAACGAACTATACAAAACAATACAAATGCAATAAATACAATAAAATAATCATGAAACACACGCACACACACATAACACACACACACACACACACACACACACACACACACACACACACACATAAACACACACACACACGCACGCAACACTCTCACACACAGACACACACACACACACACACACACACACACACACACACACACACACACACACACACTAAAAAGCGCTCGCGCTTATTTAGAATGCAATGTATATTATTTCTTCTGTATCAAACACTTTCTTTCTTCTATCAAATTTTCACTGTTTGAATCAAAATTTAATTGCATGTTAATAACGTTGATTCAGTACCTGAGGGTTGGAGACCTGGTGACTGGTACCTCCTAGTTCGGGCACCAGTCTCCGCCACACATAGTATAGTATATAAGAAAACATGTAGGTACTTTTAATTTCATTTACTGTTGTCTACTTTTGTGGTGGAAGAATAAATAAATTTATCATTATTATTATGTTTTTACAGTGTACGATTTATAGAGGCGTCCTTTCAGAATGATTAGTATGAGGGCTTGGGCCATAGTTCCCGCGCGACCTTATACCTACCACAATATTCCAAAACTTTATAACTTAACTATAATTAATTTAATCTTAATGACAGGTATCTATTGTAAATGTATGGACCGTACCGATTTCTGTAGTTTAAAACAAAAACTGTTGAGATAAATCTAAGTTCGAGTGCAGCTAGTTTTATTAATTTTACTGCCTACTAACTTACTCGTACTTAGGTTACTTTTAGGTACTATTTTTTTCTTTTAAGTTAAATTGCAAATTAACCCTTAATAAGCGTAGATTACTGATCTAACGATATTTTTATATTGTATATGAGTTAATGAAACCTTATTGCTTTCATATACGTCACAATTTCCTTCTAATTATTGAAATACGACTAGCTTTAAAAATATTATTTGTCAGTATGAATTCGATAGCTGCTTTTATGCTGTGTACAGTATGCTATAATAAATCATCGCCTTATAAATGGTTATTAAGAAAAGTAATTGTATAACATAAATTTCAAATGAATAATGGTCGTAAACCTAATAGTGTGTACTCGTATTTTATTTGTTCCTCATGTCCATGGAAACACACTTGCACCATTTATAAAAAAAAAAAGTGATACATATATCGCATCGTCCCGTTTGTACTTGTGTCGCCGTTTTACAGGGGTTCCGTACCCAAAGGGTATAAACGGAAACCCTACTTCTATATACATTCTTGTCCGTTAATTATTACCGTAATTTCATGTCCAAGGAGTTTCACTTAATTTTCAGTTGTATAAGTTAGCTAAAAAATATATAAATATATCGGAACAAATAACGGATGCTTTTTTGCAAAATTCAGAGTTGTCAGATTTGTTAGCAACTTTGAGTTAATGCTAAAATGGTATAGACGGTTTGCGTCGTCTGTCTCAGGCTTGCATTTTGTACCAAGTGGGGTTGAGGGTTGGAGGTTCATTGGCCTTAGCGTCATTTAGTCAATGCAAATAAAAAATACTATCCGGTCCAAAAAAAGCCACTGAGAGAATATTTGGTTAGTAGGTTTGAATACAAATATTTTAGTAATCTGCCATTGTGTTACGCACTGGTCATAAACAGTCTGTAGTCAATGTTTGGGTAAACCGCGGCGGAAGAGAATTTAGCAAATGGGCTATCCAATGCTATAATCATTTTTTTTCAAAATAAAATATGTAATAAAATTTCTAAGTGCGGTTAACGCTGACTCTATGCTGACTTCTAGAGCCATACGGTTCCCAAAACTATGCACATGAGGGGTGTAAGGATAAAATGTGTATACGGGGTTATTACCTGCTTACTTTAAACCACATACACAATTACTTCCGATCACGAAAAATTTGACTTCAATTTGCATGAAGAAAGTGCTCAGAAGACTTTCGAAAGTTCGTGTTTTCCCACTTATATCGCAAAGTAAATAGAGCCCTAATATGGGTTATTTATAGTGCAGGTTATCAAGCTGTAAATTTGAAATTGGGATGTTTATTTTAATAACATATGGTGCGTCATTGGAACTTCGTCAAAAACTGCGGAATTATGCCACGCGTACTTTAGGTATAGCCGAAAACTGAAATCTTAGTTCGCTCATAACAATTTGTTACCGTTGTTGACTATAATCGGAAGAACAAATAGGTAAATGTCAATATGTACAAGCATAGACCGTCTCCTGATCTCGCCCCGGCAATTGCGGTAAACGGAATTGTTCAGACATTCATTTGGATTTCTTCCCATTATAAATCGTACTTAGTAATTAGACGCGCACACAATATGGCTACATGTTACAATAGGAACTATTTTATAACGACTAGTGCGTTATTTATAAATGAGCGAGTTAATGTCTCGATTTTAATTAAAGCATAATGTTAGCGATTAATGGCCATCATGAACAAAACTCAAGCAATACTGCAAACTTTTGTATAGACTGAATAAGGCATATCGCACATGAATCACCAGTTTACATCCGGGTGTAACGTACCAGCAAGGTTACGTTACATCCTAATTTAAGAAATCATGTGCATATAATGCAAGGACGTGGACCTGATGACTTAAGATAAATACAAGTAATTGTTTCATTATCGAAATTCCAGTCCATACAGTTTTTTTAATACTGCTTATTTATTGTTCGAAGACAACTCAGATCGCGGCTAGATTTATTGTCAGGCAAAACCTCAACAATCACCCCCGGCCCTAGCGACAAAATCTTGACGTTTTAAATGAAACATGTGTTCACAGTATACGTTTCCACGGCGGAGCAAAAGACCGGTCATGTTTATGATAAGTGATCAAAATACTTTATAAACAATATTTAAATAAAAACAAGTTTGTATGGAAGCAAAGGACCAATGTTTGGAACAATTAGGAAAAGTGGTTTATCTGTAAGATAAACAAGCGGAGTGATATTGAAAAGACACAAAAACAAACTTATAATAGATAAAGAAGGCCATATTTCAAAAGAATGAAACTGCAATGGGTCTTGGATAGGCGTAATTGATGGTAACACGCGGAATAGCGCCGGGGAAGAGAGAAGGATCCAAGATGCAAGGCACAAGACCCAATAGATAATGGTCTCCAAGTAACCAGCCAACTACCGCTATGCACAATTTTCCGATGCCGCAGCCGGAACGGCCGGAGTGCCTCAGCCTCGGAGTCTGTACGTCAAGGCGGGAAATACATCTGTCGTAATATCCAAGAGTTAATTACAAAAAGTATTATTAGTGTTAAGATTAATTTGTAAATTATGGTGAGGGAATGTCACGTATTTGGGTTTGTTTGTGTGCTGCGACACACACATGCACGCATCGATAATAAACGGCAGTGCGCAATAAGCTCGTCTGCGTTTTTACTTGTGTCCCGTATTTACCAATAGTAAATTTGATATAACACAATTTTCTCAAAAATCGACGAGTTAACGGGATTTTTTATAAAACAAACCTAAGTATAACCTAAATTAATCTCTAGATTATACAATCAAAGAAAGTCGCACAGTTTATAATTTCGCCGAAAATTACATTATACAAAAAAAGCATTATGTATTTTGTCGATTATTTGTATACATTATGTATATTGACATACTCCCGGAAAAGTTAAATTAAATTATAAATGCTACTGAAACAGCAAAGCCTTCGTCAGTTAGCTCAACAATATGCTAAAGCTGGCAGCGTCGGAAGTGCGTGACGGTAGTTTCCTGCGCCAGATGCTGGGATTGCCGTGAAATAATTACACTCAGATTTGTCTCGCTGAATTTTTTTATATTTTGGCTTAGAATCGAGCGGAGTTACTGTAAAGTTGTAGATAGAACACTCTTTGTGTGGATCCAATGGTCTCTAGACTTAAATACTATATGTTTGTTAGGCACCCCGTGGTGTGAGAAACGTGTATTTGGTTCGTTGTATTTAGTATTACAAGGAACCAAATACATATTTCTAACACTCCGAGGTCCGTTTCTGCATAATAGTAGCCAGTACTACCAGTACATACTAGTAGTAGTGTTAGTTGCAGATGTCTTGAAAAAAATAAAATTAGGTAATCCGGTCGGAAAAGTGTTGTTACGGCACCTGGTCACTGGAACATATCTGTTAGTCCTCTGTCAGTATCTAACAATGGACTAAAGAGCTAATTTTATTACGTGGGCTCGTTAAATGCCTAAATCATACATAGTTTTATCAAAAAATATGTGAAATATGTAAAACTAAATCCCTCCTACGTAGCGGTTAACGCTTACCAACTTTTGCTGAAATGTGAGAGTGTGAAATTTGACAAAACTGATGCACATGAAGCTTTTGTAATAAGGATAAAACTAAAATACGGGCACCGTACCTATTTAAAACCACCTACACATAAGTATTCCGAGGACGAAACCATAACATTGACTTCAATTATGGCAATGTTAAGAAAGTGAATCATCAGAAAAAGAAAGTCCTTAAGTTCTTGTTACCTTTACTTCCAAATAAATAAGGCTAAGTATTTTTTCTGTATAAAAATGCCGCTCAGTATATCGTCACGCGTCAAAAACTGGGGATTGAGGATTTGTTAACTTTATATCACTTATAAACTTTATGAGTGGCGCATAAATTTAGGAATTCGGTCAAAGAATTGTTTGCTGAGATTATGCCAATGTTTGATTACCTTTCACCTCATCATAAAAGAATGTTTTATCTTAGTTCGTTTCTCATAACAATTGACACCGTTGTTGAATAAAAGTAGGTGGATAAATAGGCGTTCATGCATGTATACATAGCATTTTTTTTCTCTGGATCTGGCCTCCGGTATCCCGATATCAAACATGATTATTTTTCAGACATGATTTAAGATACACTAAGTTACGTATAATAACATTTTTCATTCTTGATACATACATAACGCTTATAACATTATTGCTACACGTGCATAGCAGTAAACTATTTTTTTTTCTTTATTTAAGTGCTTTTTATACTTTGAAACAGCAGGGTGTCTACAAAAACACATAAACCGCGGATTCCCATGGCAATATCTAGAGTAATTTATACAATGTATTTCCATTTACGAGTTTTATTTTGCCAAAGAACGAATTTAAATGTCGTTCATTATATCTATTTTGTCCGTTTTATTTGTTTACTCCGTCAAATTAATAGAAATATCGTCGCAGGCGAATGAAACAACCTAATAATAGAGCACATAAATTCCCACAAAATAAACTAAGAGCATTCTCACAGGTCCAGTTTAAAAGACTTTTTTTTATATTTTTTAATTAATGAAATTAAAGAGTTGTGGCAACCGGTGGATGAAACTGGCGAGTTGTCTTTCATTGTGGGTTTCTGTGGCCCTTTGTTCAGCATTCGAGGTCTTCCGGCTGATGATGATGATGTTGAATTAAATAAAAGATAGTCATGCGTTTGATCACACTCATACCAGATAGTTAAAAACTTATGTTTATATGAAATAAGAAGTAGAGATGCATATTTCGGTGATCAGCAAAATGAAGCCCCCCAATACTACGCCTCACCGTGTACACACAGTGGCACGCACACAAGTGCAAAGATAAATTCACCATGCAAACTGGTTGAGCTACGCCCACCCGCATGAGGCTAGGCGTAGTTGAACCTGTTCTCACTTCGATGTTCACAGAATTCTCATTTAACTTTTAAGTGCAAAGAGTCACGTCCATATCCCAATAGGGTAGGCAGAGGTTACTGAATCCCTGGGCAAACACTTCTTATATTTCAATCACATGCATATTTTCATACAAGATTTTTCAGTGCCACTGAAATTTGAATTTGGCCAGTTAATGCCCATTCAATAACAATATGGTATTTGACTTAAACAACGCCGTTCACTCTCGTTGTTTATTAAAAAGTTCCTCATTCAAAAATATCTGAAACGTTATTGTGATCCAGTGGAATTCGACCTTCACTCCGTCCTCGAGACCGTTGAGTGGCCAAAGCCTGTCGCCTGAGTCACACGAAATACAGTATTTTGTAAATTTTAGCGACGCTAGAAAGAAACAATTTCAACCGTTTACATTGCTTTTAATACTTAGGTTTTAAAATCTCAGCGTTTCGAGCCTTTTGGGAATCTCGTGATCAGGAAAAAAAACCGCTTTTCGTGACATAGAAATTAAATTGTATTGTGTACTTCAGTAAAATTATGTAATATTCAATTACCATTACAATTACCTACAGCTCAGAGAGTTGATTGAGTGATTTTTCAACGTAATTTTACTGCATATATTAAGATCATGACATAAGATGCCGCAATTTTTTAAAATGCAGTGGTCATTTGTTTGAGATAACACATAATATGTATTAAAGTACGATTTTTTCATAAAAGCAGTTCCAGTTCATATTCAAGTCCTGGAATATAAGTGCTTAATCATCATAATGTTCAATCTACAAGTTGATATTATGTAACCTTAGAAAAATCAGAGGCAAGTAGGTATCTTCCACTTCAAAATAAAGAAAGCTTAATCTGAAACAAAATATGTGGATCATTTATGTAGATGGCTAGATGAGATCGTTGCCATTTTAGCTAAATTAATACTGATAAAATCCTCAGTTGCCACAAATATGTTCCTAATAAAGATATAGTTTACCGCCATGAGACTTTCAGATTTTTATAAAGTTGATAGTAGCTCCATCGTTAGTGTGATTTAGTTAATGAAATCTTTCTTAGTGATCATACCAGCTAGAAATCTAAATCTTGACTATAACAATATAAAGAGGAATACATAAAGATAGATATGAAGACGCAATATTTGATAGTACGAGTACGTTGGTTTGTAATGGATACCGCAAACTTTGGTACTCCAAAACAACAGCTAGAAACAGCTAGTATGTTAATACAAATATAAAAAAAAGTCCTCAGGTGTAATGTAATCTGATCATGTAAAGTTTATCTTTAAAACTACCAGAACATTTTAGCCAGATTTTAACGGAGTACTAATCACATTAGCTCAGCCGCACGTGTTTTTCGAAGTAGATACCAGCATTTGATCTTATTTTTGTACCAGCACCCTATCAAAGTAACACATAACACTGACAATGTCCGACGATATCTCCGAACGTTTTCCTAGCCCAGACCCCTGCACCTTGACAAATTTTGACAGCTGTAATATGTTTCTTGACCTTTTTATTAACTATATTGTCTGCTTCATCTAATCGATATAAGAACTACCATAACCGCAATCAATCTTATAAATACGCGGCGTTTGAAAGCACCTTTTGGTGTTTGTTATAGGTACAGTCGGAGTAAAAAAAAGGTTCGTCACCCTAAGATCTATTTTCCTTTGCTCAGTGTGAGCGCTTATCTGCTTTACCGATTGAGTAGGACATACTGCGTCAATGCTGCGTCAATCTGTCAACCTGCTAAACATAATCAGGTGACCATAGCAACCCTAGCACTACACCTTGGCACTGACAAACACTGACAATTAAATAGAATATTATTTGATTGAAACTTTTACGAAGTTGTTTATTTAAAACGTTTTGTATTGATATGAAACTAGATATATGTTAGAGGTGTATACTATTTTGACCCTTGTTATCATGTCAAGTAAAAATAATTTGATATGCACTTGTCTTAGTACTTTGGTTTCAAAACGTACTAAGAGTCCATGACTTTGTAAAGGAATCAATTTAATAACTGACGAAGGTTTTCCTACCCCCACTGTACCTCGCAATTTTGGACAACAGTATGTTAACTAATTTCATTTATTATTTGTCTATCCCACTTCACACTTCAAAAATTTTGTTCGTCATTTTTTTCATATATCATATGTTTGGAGACTGTCTAGTCCTATCGAGACGTTGGTCTTTGTGTTTTCTTCTCAGTTACCATAAATTTATCACCTATCTGTTGATCGTTAGCATATTCTGAACATTGTTTAGACTCATTCTCCTCAAGTTGCTGTCGCAAAATTTCTAAAAACTTAATTTTTAAATTTTTTGTTTATCATTCCTGTTACCATTACGTCAAAACGTAACATGCAAGAAACTGATCCTATCTCGTTCGACATTTCGCACCTATATCGTTATGGGCGTCAATTCTAAATGTTATAATACGTAATACTCGTTACTGACATGACTAGTCTTCAAAACGGAACACTGATCGAGGTCGCAGAACTTTTCAAATGCTTGTTTACGGATGGTTCTTCCTATAATTTCAATGTTAGTAATCCCTACGAGACAACAATGCGTGACCTCACTAAAGAATTTTAATGCTACTGTTAAGCTTTTTAGAAAAATAATTGCTTTATTATGAACATAGTATTGTGAAACGATACGTGTAATCATTATTAATACGGATGATTAAGGGGATAAGTGTTTATTGATTGAAACGTATAGTGTTTAAACCCGGAACTATTTGTTTTATAACATGAATCTTTTTATAATGTCTTGAAACTTTCGTGATTTTCACTCAGTCAAAATACCACGCACAGGACTTATCACGCTAACACACACGAGTAATATTTACCTCGACGTTTCGGCAACATTACAGTGGCCGTGGTCACGAGTAGACTGAAGTGTGGGGTGTCAAGTCTGTCTAGCTTGTGATCAAGTGCGGGTAGTTCGAAGGACTCGCGCTGCTAGGCAGACTTGACACCCCACACTTCAGTCTACTCGTGACCATGCACGGCCACTGTAATGTTGCCTAAACGTCTAGGTAAATATTACTCGCGTGTTAGCGTGATAAGTCCTGTGCGTGGTATTTTGACTAAGAATCTTTTTCCACCCAAGAAGATGAGAACGAAAGTTTGCAGATTTTTTCCTTCAGTAGCGCGTTTTAGATTTCGTTATTTAAGTTAGTTCATTCGTTGTAAAATAAGGAATACTCAAAAGGAAGATTGGAAACGTAAAGTTTTCTTGAAAAATCATAGCACTCGAGGGAATTGGAGGGAAAAGTTAGTTCTTGTACTAATTAGAGGTGAGACGTATTTACTGGAATAGGTTTATGATAGGTTTTGGCTTGGACGCGCGAGTACGCGTTCCCGCCCGCGATTCTTTTAGCGTACGAGTATTTAGGAGTATTACGGCGGCTGACAACGTTCCGCCAACTTGAAACAAGCATTTATGTACACTTTTTAATTGAAAAATTTATAAAAATTGCTGACAGTCCTAAACCTGTATAAAGTATGAAGGGAAGTTTTTAGTCGGTATTTAATATACTTTAAATTAAAAAAAATATTAAGAGTGAAGACTGAACTGTGACGTGCAATTCGGTAGTTCTATATTCGTAAAACTACTAAAACTGGTGTATACGCAATCACGGGAGCGCATTTACGGGAATCAATTTATCACGCAATGAGTCAATTGAGTTAAGTACTCGTAGATACTCGTGGACCTAGTCTTTGGATCTAGTCTTTTTGTGGACGCGTACTCGCAAGACTCAGTCCGCGTTTTGCCTAGTACGTCTCACCTCTAGTACTAATTGAACTTAAAAGCGGATATAATGATGAACAAAAATTAAGTGAAAAATCAACAATAATCTGAACACTTAAATACCATGAGGGCGATGACTTTAATGACAAATATATTTAAAGGCAAGAATGTGTAACAGGTTTGGGTAGCACGACCTTTTTTACTTTTTCCTGGTTCTAAACGCCTCACGAATCGATGCATCTGGAAGTAACCTTTATTGTATTTAAATAGCAAAAATGTATGTCGTCACGACCGCCCTTTAACCTGCCGTATAAGACTTAATGTGATTCAGTGACAGTGCAAAGAAATACAACAATGAAAGATAATCGTGAATATGAAACGAATTATTTTGAAAAGGTCGTTTTTGTTCGTTAAAAATATTTCGTGCGTCCAACTTTTTTAATTGTAATGCGGATACTTCTTTGTCAAAGAATTTGATTAAGCACCAATTTTAATATCAGAGTTCTTCATAAACACGGATTTGCACAAAATTGCAGTTTTATTATATATCTTAAAGCGATACTTTTTACTTATTCGGATCAAAAACTTAAATGATTATTAAGCTAATTACCAAATTGAATATGCTTTGATGAACAAATATTGTTCAGATTTGGCTCCTTTTTTTTATCCCCGACGCAAAAAGAGGGGTGTTACAAGTTTGACCGCTATGTGTGTCTGTATGTCTGTGTGTGTGTCTGTCTGTATGTCTGTGGCACTGTAGCTCTTAATAGGGTGGACCGATTTGAATGCGGTTTTTTAAATTGAAAGCATGAACTTTGAAGTGACAAAGTCGGTGGTTTTACAACTTTTTGTTGGTTAGGTTATTCATTGTAATGGAGATGTTATTTTAATATGTCGTAGGAGTCTGACAAACCTACAAGTATTAGTTGTTTACTATGGCAGCGGAATGTTGTATTGTGGAATGTATTGTGGAAAGGCGTCCATAGAAGCCGCGATCTTGTGGGTGGCCCTTGTGGCCAATGCCCAGCTGCTGCTTGTAGTATTAATAGCTTAAGAACATAATAATCAAGCAAAATATAATCATAATAAATTACTTTTATGAGCAAATACTTTCACCCATTAAAAAAATCGATAAATTAAAAAGTATATTACTCTTCAAGAGTTTCTATGCGTTACACTTTGTAAAATTGCAATTGGTCATGCAATTTCATTATAAGAACTACTACGTACCTACTCAGTACAGCTTTTAGTTTCTCATGAAATGCTTGAAATCTCTAATTATGTGAAATTTGAAATTATTATAAAGCAATTGTGGCTATACCCTGATGGGTTCCGAGTAATACCTAAATAAACTAAAAAAACTCATATTCACATTTATAAACTTTTTTAAGTCTGTTAATAAAAGCGTACGATTGAATTCATGGTTAATTCATTTTACTTTCATGTAAGTGCTTAATATAATGTAAGTTTTAATACGAACTATCATTTCAGATAAAGTACCTAAATACTTCAATAACGCTCCCTTGGGCAGTCGGTTATAAAAGAAACTCAACACAATAGACTTATCAAGTCCCTTAAACTTATTTAATGCTATGTGTTTAAAAACAACCCAGTCACCATCTGAATATAAGCAAAAGTAGGGCCAAACTATAAACAGTCAGTAAGCGCATTACGTAACAGCATTAACATGCTTACATCCACGCAAAAACATTTCAAACGGAACCAAAACAGCAAATGATTTCCACCGCATTGAGAGTATGTATTCGTAACAAGCCTTTCAATGTGATATTTAGGCGCACGCGACGCCTCGCTCTCCGCGCCGGCGCCTGTACATGACGCCAATGTTTTTGCGTAGAGGAAATAGGTCTTAAGTCTGTGGAAAAAATATGGCGGGTGACGTCTTGGAACCGCATGGACGGTGCCGTAACATGGTTTATTTTGTATTTCATTTTCTAGTTTCTAGCCGTACTTTTGTTTAACGAAATCGTGGTATTTAAGATTGTTATCACCACATGCTATGCTATACGTATCAATCAATTGACGAATCCAAGAAAACGAGTTGCTTGAGGTTGCTTTGGTGTAATTGGATGAAGTACCTTCGCTAAGATTAAAGATGCAAATTTAATTTCCAAAAAAAACCTTTCATATTTTTGTCTAAGACACGTGCAATTTGATGGTTAATTTTCCTAATATTTGGGTTTAGCAACTCAACAAATCAATAGTAACGTAAAAAAAGATCTCTAAAACGTCAAACGGCTGTTTTTCATATTATAAAGTTAAAATTAATTTGATAAGCTCGTGGAAAGTGAAAACACAATTCATCTAGCTCATAACTCTTATAAGGGTTACGTATTATTCTTCTAAGAAATGGAACCCCAATCCGCCGAACACTTAAGACCTTTTCATTTAATACAGTAAAATGCGCGACACAACATCCGCCATACAATTAATAGCTGGTACATTCCGCGCATTCTTGCATATTCCTGTTTTCGGTAATGGTCCACATCGATTCGGTTATCGAGAACGGCGCCGGCGCCGACGTTAAACGGTCTTTCAGTATTACTGTCGCGAAGTTAAGGGAAAACGGGGTATGCTTTTTGAATTATAACGTTCCATATATTGCAACGGAAGGTTTGGTGGTCCATAAGTTTTAAGTTATGACAAATTATTAGCTGTAAGATATTGTTATAACCGTGACTGTTGCGAACAGAATAATTACAGTTTTTAGTGTAGTTGTAGTATCTACTTAAGATTAAAGCGCTTGGTTATTAAGATCTAACCAATATATTAACCGTTCACTTTATTAACACTGTTACCTAAACATTAGCAATTTTTTTATTAAATCACATTATGTTTCTATA
>NC_133489.1:8862717-8922310 GCF_025370935.1 Choristoneura fumiferana
GTGAGAAACGTGTATTTGGTTCGTTGTATTTAGTATTACAAGGAACCAAATACATATTTCTAACACTCCGAGGTCCGTTTCTGCATAATAGTAGCCAGTACTACCAGTACATACTAGTAGTAGTGTTAGTTGCAGATGTCTTGAAAAAAATAATAATTAGGTAATCCGGTCGGAAAAGTGTTGTTACGGCACCTGGTCACTGGAACATATCTGTTAGTCCTCTGTCAGTATCTAACAATGGACTAAAGAGCTAATTTTATTACGTGGGCTCGTTAAATGCCTAAATCATACATAGTTTTATCAAAAAATATGTGAAATATGTAAAACTAAATCCCTCCTACGTAGCGGTTAACGCTTACCAACTTTTGCTGAATGTGAGAGTGTGAAATTTGACAAAACTGATGCACATGAAGCTTTTGTAATAAGGATAAAACTAAAATACGGGCACCGTACCTATTTAAAACCACCTACACATAAGTATTCCGAGGACGAAACCATAACATTGACTTCAATTATGGCAATGTTAAGAAAGTGAATCATCAGAAAAAGAAAGTCCTTAAGTTCTTGTTACCTTTAACTTCCAAATAAATAAGGCTAAGTATTTTTTTCTGTATAAAAATGCCGCTCAGTATATCGTCACGCGTCAAAAACTGGGGATTGAGGATTTGTTAACTTTATATCACTTATAAACTTTATGAGTGGCGCATAAATTTAGGAATTCGGTCAAAGAATTGTTTGCTGAGATTATGCCAATGTTTGATTACCTTTCACCTCATCATAAAAGAATGTTTTATCTTAGTTCGTTTCTCATAACAATTGACACCGTTGTTGAATAAAAGTAGGTGGATAAATAGGCGTTCATGCATGTATACATAGCATTTTTTTTCTCTGGATCTGGCCTCCGGTATCCCGATATCAAACATGATTATTTTTCAGACATGATTTAAGATACACTAAGTTACGTATAATAACATTCTTCATTCTTGATACATACATAACGCTTATAACATTATTGCTACACGTGCATAGCAGTAAACTATTTTTTTTTCTTTATTTAAGTGCTTTTTATACTTTGAAACAGCAGGGTGTCTACAAAAACACATAAACCGCGGATTCCCATGGCAATATCTAGAGTAATTTATACAATGTATTTCCATTTACGAGTTTTATTTTGCCAAAGAACGAATTTAAATGTCGTTCATTATATCTATTTTGTCCGTTTTATTTGTTTACTCCGTCAAATTAATAGAAATATCGTCGCAGGCGAATGAAACAACGTAATAATAGAGCACATAAATTCCCACAAAATAAACTAAGAGCATTCTCACAGGTCCAGTTTAAAAGACTTTTTTTTATATTTTTTAATTAATGAAATTAAAGAGTTGTGGCAACCGGTGGATGAAACTGGCGAGTTGTCTTTCATTGTGGTGTGGCGAGGTCTTCCGGCTGATGATGATGATGTTGAATTAAATAAAAGATAGTCATGCGTTTGATCACACTCATACCAGATAGTTAAAAACTTATGTTTATATGAAATAAGAAGTAGAGATGCATATTTCGGTGATCAGCAAAATGAAGCCCCCAATACTACGCCTCACCGTGTACACACAGTGGCACGCACACAAGTGCAAAATAAATTCACCATGCAAACTGGTTGAGCTACGCCCACCCGCATGAGGCTAGGCGTAGTTGAACCTGTTCTCACTTCGATGTTCACAGAATTCTCATTTAACTTTTAAGTGCAAAGAGTCACGTCCATATCCCAATAGGGTAGGCAGAGGTTACTGAATCCCTGGCCAAACACTTCTTATATTTCAATCACATGCATATTTTCATACAAGATTTTTCAGTGCCACTGAAATTTGAATTTGGCCAGTTAATGCCCATTCAATAATAATATGGTATTTGACTTAAACAACGCCGTTCACTCTCGTTGTTTATTAAAAAGTTCCTCATTCAAAAATATCTGAAACGTTATTGTGATCCAGTGGAATTCGACCTTCACTCCGTCCTCGAGACCGTTGAGTGGCCAAAGCCTGTCGCCCGAGTCACACGAAACACAGTATTTTGTAAATTTTAGCGACGCTAGAATGAAACAATTTCAACCGTTTACATTGCTTTTAATACTTAGGTTTTAAAATCTCAGCGTTTCGAGCCTTTTGGGAATCTCGTGATCAGGAAAAAAAACCGCTTTTCGTGACATAGAAATGAAATTGTATTGTGTACTTCAGTAAAATTATGTAATATTCAATTACCATTACAATTACCTACAGCCCAGAGAGTTGATTGAGTGATTTTTCAACGTAATTTTACTGCATATATTAAGATCATGACATAAGATGCCGCAATTTTTTAAAATGCAGTGGTCATTTGTTTGAGATAACACGTAATATGTATTAAAGTACGATTTTTTCATAAAAGCAGTTCCAGTTCATATTCAAGTCCTGGAATATAAGTGCTTAATCATCATAATGTTCAATCTACAAGTTGATATTATGTAACCTTAGAAAAATCAGAGGCAAGTAGGTATCTTCCACTTCAAAATAAAGAAAGCTTAATCTGAAACAAAATATGTGGATCATTTATGTAGATGGCTAGATGAGATCGTTGCCATTTTAGCTAAATTAATACTGATAAAATCCTCAGTTGCCACAAATATGTTCCTAATAAAGATATAGTTTACCGCCATGAGACTTTCAGATTTTTATAAAGTTGATAGTAGCTCCATCGTTAGTGTGATTTAGTTAATGAAATCTTTCTTAGTGATCATACCAGCTAGAAATCTAAATCTTGACTATAACAATATAAAGAGGAATACATAAAGATAGATATGAAGACGCAATATTTGATAGTACGAGTACGTTGGTTTGTAATGGATACCGCAAACTTTGGTACTCCAAAACAACAGCTAGAAACAGCTAGTATGTTAATACAAATATAAAAAAAGTCCTCAGGTGTAATGTAATCTGATCATGTAAAGTTTATCTTTAAAACTACCAGAACATTTTAGCCAGATTTTAACGGAGTACTAATCACATTAGCTCAGCCGCACGTGTTTTTCGAAGTAGATACCAGCATTTGATCTTATTTTTGTACCAGCACCCTATCAAAGTAACACATAACACTGACAATGTCCGACGATATCTCCGAACGTTTTCCTAGCCCAGACCCCTGCACCTTGACAAATTTTGACAGCTGTAATATGTTTCTTGACCTTTTTATTAACTATATTGTCTGCTTCATCTAATCGATATAAGAACTACCATAACCGCAATCAATCTTATAAATACGCGGCGTTTGAAACCACCTTTTGGTGTTTGTTATAGGTACAGTCGGAGTAAAAAAAAGGTTCGTCACCCGAAGGTCTATTTTCCTTTGCTCAGTGTGAGCGCTTATCTGCTTTACCGATTGAGTAGGACATACTGCGTCAATGCTGCGTCAATCTGTCAACCTGCTAAACATAATCAGGTGACCATAGCAACCCTAGCACTACACCTTGGCACTGACAAACACTGACAATTAAATAGAATATTATTTGATTGAAACTTTTACGAAGTTGTTTATTTAAAACGTTTTGTATTGATATGAAACTAGATATATGTTAGAGGTGTATACTATTTTGACCCTTGTTATCATGTCAAGTAAGTATAATTTGATATGCACTTGTCTACTAAGTACTTTGGTTTCAAAACGTACTAAGAGTCTATGACTTTGTAAAGGAATCAATTTAATAACTGACGAAGGTTTTCCTACCCCCACTGTACCTCGCAATTTTGGACAACGGTATGTAAACTAATTTCATTTATTATTTGTCTAGCCCAACACTTCAAAAATTTTGTTCGTCATTTTTTTCATATTATCATATGTTTGGAGACTGTCTAGTCCTATCGAGACGTTGGTCTTTGTGTTTTCTTCTCAGTCACCATAAATTTATCACCTATCTGTTGATCGTTAGCATATTCTGAACATTGTTTAGACTCATTCTCCTCAAGTTGCTGTCACAAAATTTCTAAACACTGTTTTTTAAACTTTTTGTTTATCATTCCTGTTACCATTACGACAAAACGTAACATGCAAGAAACTGATCCTATCTCGTTCGACATTTCGCACCTATATCGTTATGGGCGTCAATTCTAAATGTTATAATACGTAATACTCGTTACTGACATGACTAGTCTTCAAAACGGAACACTGATCGAGGTCGCAGAACTTTTCAAATGCTTGTTTACGGATGGTTCTTCCTATAATTTCAATGTTAGTAATCCCTACGAGACAACAATGCGTGACCTCACTAAAGAATTTTAATGCTACTGTTAAGCTTTTTAGAAAAATAATTGCTTTATTATGAACATAGTATTGTGAAACGATACGTGTAATCATTATTAATACGGATGATTAAGGGGATAAGTGTTTATTGATTGAAACGTATAGTGTTTAAACCCGGAACTATTTGTTTTATAACATGAATCTTTTTATAATGTCTTGAACTTTCGTGATTTTCACTCAGTCAAAATACCACGCACAGGACTTATCACGCTAACACACACGAGTAATATTTACCTCGACGTTTCGGCAACATTACAGTGGCCGTGGTCACGAGTAGACTGAAGTGTGGGTGTCAAGTCTGTCTAGCTTGTGATCAAGTGCGGGTAGTTCGAAGGACTCGCGCCGCTAGGCAGACTTGACACCCCACACTTCAGTCTACTCGTGACCACGGCCACTGTAATGTTGCCTAAACGTCTAGGTAAATATTACTCGCGTGTTAGCGTGATAAGTCCTGTGCGTGGTATTTTGACTAAGAATCTTTTTCCACCCAAGAAGATGAGAACGAAAGTTTGCAGATTTTTTCCTTCAGTAGCGCGTTTTAGATTTCGTTATTTAAGTTAGTTCATTCGTTCTAAAATAAAGAAATACTCAAAAGGAAGATTGGAAACGTAAAGTTTTCTTGAAAAATCATAGCACGCGAGGGAATTGGAGGAAAAAGTTAGTTCTTGTACTAATTAGAGGTGAGACGTATTTACTGGAATAGGTTTATGATAGGTTTTGGCTTGGACGCGCGAGTACGCGTTCCCGCCCGCGATTCTTTTAGCGTACGAGTATTTAGGAGTATTACGGCGGCTGACAACGTGCCGCCAACTTGAAAACAAGCATTTATGTACACTTTTTAACTGAAAAATTTATAAAAATTGCTAACAGTCCTAAGCCTGTATAAAGTATGAAGGGAAGTTTTTAGTCGGTATTTAATATACTTTAAATTAAAAAAATATTAAGTGTGATGACGTGCAATTCGGTAATTCTATATTCGTAAAACTACTAAAACTAGTACGGTGTATACGCAATCACGGGAGCGCATTTACGGGAATCATTTTAATTACGCAATGAATCAATTGAGTTAAGTACTCGTAGATACTCGTGGTTTCGTCTTTGGATCTAGTCTTTTTGTGGACGCGTACTCGCAAGACTCAGTCCGCGTTTTGCCTTACTAGGCAAAACGCTAGAGACGTACTCGTCTCACCTCTAGTACTAATTGAACTTAAAAGCGGATATAATGATGAACAAAAATTAAGTTAAAAATCAACAATAATCAGAACACTTAAATACCATGAGGGCGATGACTTTAATGACAAATATATTTAAAGGCAAGAATGTGTAACAGGTTTGGGTAGCACGACCTTTTTTACTTTTTCCTGGTTCTAAACGCCTCACGAATCGATGCATCTGGAAGTAACCTTTATTGTATTTAAATAGCAAAAATGTATGTCGTCACGACCGCCCTTTAACCTGCCGTATAAGACTTAATGTGATTCAGTGACAGTGCAAAGAAATACAACAATGAAAGATAATCGTGAATATGAAACGAATTATTTTGAAAAGGTCGTTTTTGTTCGTTAAAAATATTTCGTGCGTCCAACTTTTTTAATTGTAATGCGGATACTTCTTTGTCAAAGAATTTGATTAAGCACCAATTTTAATATCAGAGTTCTTCATAAACATGGATTTGCACAAAATTGCAGTTTTATTATATATCTTAAAGCGATACTTTTTACTTATTCGGATCAAAAACTTAAATGATTATTAAGCTAATTACCAAATTTAATATGCTTTGATGAACAAATATTGTTCAGATTGGCTCCTCTTAACCCCCGATGCCAAAAGAGGGGTGTCATAAGTTTGACAGCTATGTGTGTCTGTATGTCTGTGTGTGTGTGTGTGTCTGTCTGTATGGCACTGTAGCTCTTAATAGGGTGGACCGATTTGAATGCGGTTTTTTAAATTGAAAGCATGAACTTTGAAGTGACAAAGTCGGTGGTTTTACAACTTTTTCTTGGTTAGGTTATTTATTATAATGGAGATGTTATTTTAATATGTCGTAGGAGTCTGACAAACCTACAAGTATTAGTTGTTTACTATGGCAGCGGAATGTTGTATTGTGGAATGTATTGTGGAAAGGCGTCCATAGAAGCCGCGATCTTGTGGGTGGCCCTTGTGGCCAATGCCCAGCTGCTGCTTGTAGTATTAATAGTTTAAGGACATAATAATCAAGCAAAATATAATCATAATAAATTACTTTTATGAGCAAATACTTTCACCAATTACAAAAAAACGATAAATTAAAAAGTAACTCTTCAAGAGTTTCTATGCGTTACACTTTGTATAATTACAATTGGTCATGCAATTTCATTATAAGAACCACTACGTACCTACTCAGTACAGCTTTTAGTTTCTAACGAAATGCTTGAAATCTATAATTATGTAAAAGTTGAAATTATTATAAAGCAATTGTGGCTATACCCTGATGGGTTCCGCGTAATACCTAAATAAACAAAAAAAAACTCATATTCACATTTATAAACTTTTTTAAGTCTGTTAATAAAAGCGTACGATTGAATTCATGGTTAATTCATTTTACTTTCATGTAAGTGCTTAATATAATGTAAGTTTTAATACGAACTATCATTTCAGATAAAGTACCTAAATACTTCAATAACGCTCCCTTGGGCAGTCGGTTATAAAAGAAACTCAACACAATAGACTTATCAAGTCCCTTAAACTTATTTAATGCTATGTGTTTAAAACAACCCAGTCACCATCTGAATATAAGCAAAAGTAGGGCCAAACTATAAACAGTCAGTAAGCGCATTACGTAACAGCATTAACATGCTTACATCCACGCAAAAACATTTCAAACGGAACCAAAACAGCAAATGATTTCCACCGCATTGAGAGTATGTATTCGTAACAAGCCTTTCAATGTGATATTTAGGCGCACGCGACGCCTCGCTCTCCGCGCCGGCGCCTGTACATGACGCCAATGTTTTTGCGTAGAGGAAATAGGTCTTAAGTCTGTGGAAAAAATATGGCGGGTGACGACTTGGAACCGCATGGACGGTGCCGTAACATGGTTTATTTTGTATTTCATTTTCTAGTTTCTAGCCGTACTTTTGTTTAACGAAATCATGGTATTTAAGATTGTTATCACCACATGCTATGCTATACACGTATCAATCAATTGACGAATCCAAGAGAACGAGTTGCTTGAGGTTGCTTTGGTGTAATTGGATGAAGTACCTTCGCTAAGATCAAAGATGCAAATTTAATTTCCAAAAAAAAACTCATATTTTTGTCTAATACACGTACAATTTGATGGTTAATTTTCCTAATATTTGGGTTTAGCAACTCAACAAATCAATAGTAACGTAAAAAAAGATCTCTAAAACGTCAAACGGCTGTTTTTCATATTATAAAGTTAAAATTAATTTGATAAGCTCGTGGAAAGTGAAAACACAATTCATATAGCTCATAACTCTTATAAGGGTTACGTATTATTCTTCTAAGAAATGGAACCCCAATCTGCCGAACACTTAAGACCTTTTCATTTAATACAGTAAAATGCGCGACACAACATCCGCCATACAATTAATAGCTGGTACATTCCGCGCATTCTTGCATATTCCTGTTTTCGGTAATGGTCCACATCGATTCGGTTATCGAGAACGGCGCCGGCGCCGACGTTAAACGGTCTTTCAGTATTACTGTCGCGAAGTTAAGGGAAAACGGGGTATGCTTTTTGAATTATAACGTTCCATATATTGCAACGGAAGGTTTGGTGGTCCATAAGTTTTAAGTTATGACAAATTATTAGCTGTAAGATATTGTTATAACCGTGACTGTTGCGAACAGAATAATTACAGTTTTTAGTGTAGTTGTAGTATCTACTTAAGATTAAAGCGCTTGGTTATTAAGATCTAACCAATATATTAACCGTTCACTTTATTAACACTGTTACCTAAACATTAGCAATTTTTTAATTAAATCACATTATGTTTCTATACTTAGATTGTGTTGCAGTCCTGTTTTACAGATAATTAAGGATATTAAAAACGTCTTGTAAATTATTCAAGAGTCGATAAAAAGTGAAAGGAATCAAGTAATATAACGGACGGAATCAGTTGTATTTCATTAAGCTACCATATGAGAAAATTTATCGTTTAATTCACAATAAAAATTGCCTGAAACATCGCGAAATTATATAGGTATCATACGAGTAGCAAATGATTAATTATATGTATCGCACAGATTATTACACAAAAGTTTCTTCATCTATAAATTAACATTACGCCAAACTGTTATTAGATGGAGGTAAACTTGAATTTGAATTGGTTCAGTAGTTGCAGAGTTATACAAATATTTTATTCTTATAAATAGACACAATATTTTGTAAAAAACAAAGCCAATAGCGGTAAAAGCTCCATAATATCGCCAAGAACAAGTAGGTGGACTTGAGGGTCCTCAGAACAAACTTAAACATAAGTATATAACGGTGAAAACATTTGCTATCAGTGTCAAGACGAACAATATTCACCCATTTCCACTGACAATATTAATGCATGCTCATTTAAATCCCCTAAGAGATCCATCAATAACGATGCAGAAATGTTTATCAATAAATGTACCAATTTATTGTAATGATAAACATGGCCTTTGTTAGAATTTACAATCCTAAGTAACGGTATCCTGACCGGTACGCAATTATCAATCATACCTCAAACTCATGTGCTCTTAACAGTTGACTAAACAATAATTAGAAGTTATAAATGTAACGGCAAATAAGTAATTATACTCTATCAATCATAGAATCTATGTCAATACTTACGAATTAGGAGTGTAAAAATTAATCGCTTAGGAGAATTAAAAAGAAAAACACATTTAACATCAATTCACTTTGCCGTTAGAGTTTAGGCGACCGTAAGATAGGCAAAAAGTAAGTTATTGAAGTAACTTTATAATTAAGTGGGAGTGATTTTGACTAATGGTTTGATCTGTGGCAATAAATTACTAACCCGCGTTGGTTATTTCAAATTATGCCTTAATTAAAAGACAAATACGAATAAATTATAATGTTTTAATTTGATAAACAACAATGGTACTTTATTATTAAACAATCGCGCCGAAAAACAAAACTGCTCTATATTAGATCATTGGACCAGTTTCCTACAACGCAAAAAAAATGGTGTTTGAAAATCGTGTTAATCCAAATGGAGCCTTCTGCCGAGGTCTTGAGATCTACAGTCGTCGGTTGGCGCTTTATTCATTATATGGATCGCAAGGTAAGGTATTCGGATTCGAAATGTCGCAGGTCGGCGTGTCATCTTGGTCGGCGACCGCGCAAGGCCGCAGAAATCCGATGACCTCAGATGCCATGGAGGTACGAAATGAAGTACGCACATACATTGAACAATAATCAACATAAACGTTTTTTTTTTTCATAAAAATACACTTACATACCTCTACACATGTTAACTGCTTACATGAGTTAGGATATGTTATAGTAAACATTTTTTTTAATATGTAAGATTAACGTCTTTCCGTTGTTACGTGAATACAATTTTTAAATCTACGTATATTTAAAATACATTAGTTTTGAAAGTAGTTTTTGTTTTAAACTAAGTAGCGGCTAAGGCGTCTACTACTTTGCGTTTTCATTAACTTTGAAAATTTATTAATATTTTCTAGAATTACGAAATCGCAGGCTTCTGTTGATAAGAATGCAAGGACTAAGTTTTGCAAGACAGTTAGGATTGTCAGTCCGACCCCGAAGTGGCAAATGATGAATAAGAATGGAAAATCATGACAACAAGAACAGTTTATATAATTAAATTAAGATAAACACTTTATTTAGCACTATTCCTGACGTTGAAATATTACAAAGCGTTTGTTAACAAAAAACAAACAATTCAGTAAAAAGATTTCTCAAAATAAAACCAAATTTTCGAATTTAATTAAATAAAAATTACACAATAAAATATTTACGAGTATCTTGTCCTAACAACACCAAACTTTTGAAAGTGAACTATAAATTCGAGAGTTGCCTCTTCAGTGTTGATTTATGTTTTTAATGTCTATTTAACATTTCACCTTATAAAAGTTATAGCATATTATGTCTGGCCTTTATAATGTGTGCTTTGTTAATTAAATTTAAAAGTTATTTTTCTTGTAAATCATGCAAAGCAATTGTGAAACTCGATTGGGAAGGATATTAACTGCTCTACTTGACCAATTTTTAGACGGAATAGTTTTTTTAATAAGAAAAAGTGGTCTACGAATTATTATTTTTTCGATCTTTGCTTGTGCTTTAGATAGGTACTTTTACCGTTTGATCTGAAGCTATTCGATTTTTTAGAGGCAAATAACAAACTTTTAAAAGGATATATGAAACTGTATCACTCTCATTTGAGTTTTAAGCTACGTAGGCGTGGGATTTAAGTGCGGTAAACAACTTTGGTGTTAATATTTTTTATGAATCTGGATTTATTATAATTGTATTGCAGAATGCGTTGTTTACTTGCCCGTGTAAGGTTCGAGTCCCGAACTTCTTTATTTGTGCGGGAGTGGGCACTTTGGGTGACCGTAAATGGGCACTCAGATTAAAAACTGGCCAAGTAAGACTCAGACTTGCACACAATAGGTTCCACACCATTACTGAAAATAACCTGTTACGTATACAATTTAATTTTTAACCCCCGACGCACAAAGAGGGGTGTTATATGTTTGACGCCAATTTCTGCTTCTCTGTCTGTGGTATCGTAGATATACCGATTTCGATTTTTATTTACGTGAAAGTGAGGCCTTAGGTAAGTACGGTAGTTCTTAGCTATGTTTCATTAAAATCGGTTCGCTGTTGTCGAGATATTAACTCTGAAATAACAATGCCGATTTTCAATCTTTTCTAAGTTAGTTAAGTTACTTATATACATTATATCATTACAAATTATAACAATTAAATAAAAAATACAAAATTAAAATTAAATCAAACTAAATTAAATCAAACAATGAAACAAAAATAAAGTTATTAATAGTAAAAACGCTGACATTTTAAGTGTCTGCTATAGCAGTTCAAAAGATACAGCCCTGTAACGGACGTATAGGTAAACGAACGGACAGCAAAGACTTGTAATAAGACCCTATTACTCCTATTGTTTTAATTATTGGGCTTGAACTTTGAACTGACAATGCCGGCGGTTTTCAATCTTTTCTGAGGTGGTTGGGCTATTAATCTTTAAAACTCTGATATTTTAAGTGTCTGCTATAGCAGTTCAAAAGATACAGCCCTGTGACGGACGTAAAGGCAAACAGACGGACAGCAAAGACTTAGTAATGAGACGCTATTTCTCCTATTGCTTTAATTATTGGGCTTATTCTATTGGTGCCAAGGGGGCCCCTTTGGCACCTTTTGAGTAAGGAACTCAAAAATGTCACAAACACAAAGTCAACCTTAACATAGCTGACTCGTGTAGTTCATTAAAATTAATCTAGATTTAGATCTTAATGACTCACGTGCTTGTTATCTACTGATGATCTAACAACTACGGAAATAAAGATAGGATACACTTATTTTTGTAAAATATTACAAGTTTTTTTTATTACTTATTATTATGTATTTCTAACGAGTGTTTTTAGTGTTCTTTTATTTCTATTTACATTTACGAAAAATCATAGTTGAATTATGTTAATAATTATGACGTAAAATAAGACAACGCATTAAATTGTCGTGCTCAAAATCAAATAAGATTAAAAAAAATCTTTGTTTGTGTATTTTTTGCGTAATAATTAGCATAAGACCCAAACAATTTTGTTTTTAGGGTTTCGTATCTCTTTTGGTAAAAGAGGAACCCTTATGGGATCACTTTGTTTTCCGTCCGTCTGTGTGCCCGTCCGTCTATCAAGACCCTTTTCTTTAGGACCACGTGGAGGGATCAAGCTGAAATTAAAAATCAGATACTTACGTCTGCTATCTCTTAGAGCGATAAAAAAAATCAAACTTGCTAAGCAAATGCAATCGAAAGACCTATTAATTAAAACAAGAGTTTCCATACAAATTGCCTGGTAATCAAAACATATATACCTATTTTATTGTAGGTTTTTTTTTATTCGACTGGATGGCAAACGAGCAAGTGGGTCTCCTGATGGTAAGATATTACCACCGCACATAGACACCTGCAACACCAGGGGGATTGCAGATGCGTTGCCAAATGCCAACCTAGAGGCCTAAGATGGGATACCTCAAGTGCCAATAATTTCACCGGCTGTCTTACTCTCCACGCCGAAACACAACAGTGCAAGTACTACTATTTCACGGCAGGATTAGCGAGCAAGATGGTGGTAGCCACGGAAGAATAAAAACAAGTGGAAGTGCTATGTAGGTGCAGAGGTGCGTGCCACAAGTAAGCGGAGGTACGTTTACTCGATGCCAGTCGTGTTCAATATTGCGTAGAGTATGATCACTTTTAGTAGTGTCGCGACATTCCTTGTTTAACAGTAATTATGCCATATTGCTCAATTCTGGAATGTAAAAATGATAACAGGAAAAAAATCTACTAATAGAGGATTATCTACGTCATAGAGTAAGCGTACCGCCCCGCTTACTTGTGGCACGTACCGCTGCACCTACATAGCACTTCCACTTGTTTTTATTCTTCCGTGGTGGTAGCAATCCGGTCGGACCTTGCACAAGGTCCCTGCACCTGCTGCTATTGTAGGTATTTCCAAAAAAGTCTCAAACTCGTATTTTTTATGTGTGTCTATGTCAGTACCTAACCATGTAAAATGACCCCATACTGCGTCCATTTTGTTAAGGAAAGAGACTCTGCTGCCACAAGATATTCACAAAATTTGTACAGAACCCTCGCTCGGTGCGCGAGTCCTATACTCGCATTCGACCGGTTTTTTTATTGACACTGTTGATAACTTAAGGCATTTTCTAAACGTGTTCAGTTTTACTGTGACGCTTTTCTATGGAAAGAAAGCGACAGCTACTTATTTAAAAACTAATAATATAATGAGCTAATTAAAAAATCTTAATTAATTAACGGGCAGAATCGAATAACTGCGAATAACGCCGAACCGCGAAACTAAAAATGTTAATTTTCTAGACTCACAAAATTTAATATGTATGTCAGTTTTGTTTACTATTTAATTTCCTGCTTATAAGTATATCACTGACTAAGTCATTCACATTCCGACGACCGGTGTCTTTTAAGTCCAAGTCGTAATAGTCAGTCCATTCATCAGTAGTCAAGGAAGCTGTAACCTTTTGAAAACCATGTTAGTTCTATAATAAGCGTCAAAAGACGGGTGATCTACTGGTTTTTCCACATCAAGTTACTAACTGACATAATGTGCCATTAAAATATTGTTTTTTGGCTTGTATTAGTGTAATTTATGTTCTGGTAGGTTAGCTATGCACGACGCAAGACTTTAAATTATATCAATTCAGTCGATGCAAATCTTAAATTATTCAATTCAGAATTGGTATATTGGCGTCACGATATTTAAGAACGATTTACATTCTCTCGTATGTCCAAGATTAACCGCCGAATGTACTATCTGTAACACTTTTTTTATTAAATCAGAACTTTAAGAAAGTAAAAAATTGAGTTTATGTCTCCAATATGTGATTATTATCGGCAATACGATCCGATGGACTTATTTACGGCAGGAAATAACGTTACAGGTATTTGATGTTATGGCATGCAATAGATCTAATATCTATCTCTAGTAAATAGAACCCAAATCAGACTTTACGATGTTATAAGGCGTTTCTGGTCTTTATAAATAAAGCAAAGTTGCGTATTTGTAGATAATATTTTTTCCTCGCTTGATTATTATAACTTGCACACATTTTCCGGCAAAACGAAGGTTGGACACTTAGGTACCTGAGTAGAAATACGTAGCAAGTCTTTAATATCGTTTTGGCAGTACAACATTCCCGTTATAAATTAGGCTTTACCAATAACAGTCACTAATTAACTGTCACCATTCGACTTAGTATCGACATTTGCGCAGCGAAATTGGCAACGGCTAATAATGAAAATGTACCAATTATTAGTGGTGCATTGGTGATATCCTGAAGCGTGTATTCAGTCTTTTTAAGTTATTAATTTGCATTATTTGTGGAGGTTTTTAAGTCTAATATATGTGTTTACTTCCTCATATACTTAAAGTGTATTAAAAATAATCTCCTATATTTCGTGTAAAAGTGATTAATTTATTTTCATTTGGTATAACAACGCATATAATCACTTATTTAATTAATAAACGTTTGGTATAATTCTTTTTCTCTATACAACAACTATTTATCAAGTGTCATATTATATTTTGTAGTGCTTCGTTTTGCGAAAGTTGCTGAGTTTTAATTTAACGTACCCTTCTTTTCTCGCAGCAGTTCATTTTGTATTAAGGTATTCAAAAATAAATGCAATCAACTGACTTAAAATGGAAAAATATTTTTGGGGTTCCTGTGGTTTTTCAGTTATTTTATTAACACCTTGGGTGTATAATCCGTAATGGTTATTCTAGAAAATATGCATTATACCTTAAAGTAATTATTGTTTTGACTTAGGGATTCTAAAGCAGGGGGTTGTGGGCTCGAATCTCTGGGCTTTTCGGAAATTACATTAGAAATTTACCTTGACCGCTTCGATCATCATCGTGAGAAAAACTGGATCACCTGAGAAGCAGTCAAATGGTGTGTGAAGATCTCATCTGGGACTGCGTTGCAAATGCAGTCCCCCATTGTAAGAAGAGGCTTATGTCCAGCAATAGTATGCCTATCGTTCTGCCGTCCAGTGTCCTGTATTAGAACTTATAATATTGTAATCTGACATCGAACTTTTTCATTAATGACATAGTTTCGTGTTCATAAAACACAAAAAAAAATACTAAGCTGCAGGAGGCTGTAGGCAAGTAATGGACCTACATTAGCTTCATAATATTTTTTAGAATATAAGAAATCACGGTTAATGAAAACGCAAATCAATACACAACAATCAATATCTGCGTTAGGCGGAGCTTCGAGTTACTAATTGATTTGTATAAGCCATTAAGCTCGGATGATGGATGCTTATACTCGGCATCTATCGAGTAAACACATCAAAACAAGAAACGCTCATCAAAGTGAAATTATTATTCATTCGTATACTCAGCTAATAATAAGTATTAATTGACTTTGAAGTCCTAAATAATATTATAAAATGCGTTTGTATTTTTTTCATACGTTTTTGGGTAGTTCTACGAGCATTTCAACTGCTATCAGTTTCCTGTCGCATATATTGAATATATGAGAGACCGTAAGCAAGACATTTTAATGAAATTGTAATTGTACCACATGCACACCATATCGTTTTATAAAATCCTTTCATTCTACCTCACTAATTTCTTCAGTATAAGCGACAGGAAACTGATAGAAAGAAAGAAAGGAATTATAAACAATACAAGATAAAATAGTACATTACAGCACAGATCATATAAAAGGAGTTTTTAATATAGTGATAGTGGTTGAAACGCTCGCAGAACTACCTTTTTATGCTTAAAGTACGTACGGTGCGGTACCGATCACGATGAAAGGTCTGGAGATAGTATGCGACTCTGAGAAAGACAAAGGATTGTTTTTATCCCGGAAAATTGCAAAGTTCCCGCGGGCGCAACAATTTTTTTTTTAGAGGAAGGGGAAGACGAAGACGGGCAACATCAATGTCTTTAATATTAGATATAAGGTACCCTCTTTTGTCTTCGCCTGCTGTTGCGACAGCGACTTCGAAGGATTCGTTTACCGCACGCCCGTGGGAACTATACAACTATCCGGAATAAAATTATCCTATGTCCTTATCAGGCCTTTAAACTATCGTCATACCAAATTATATCACGACTAGTTGAGTATAATATTAGTTATGATAACATTTGCTAGTTATATTTAAAACTTATTGCTATGTAATCATCTTGCTCGCTAATCCTGCCGTGAAGCAGCAATGCTTGCACTGTTGTTTCGGCTTGGAGAGTAAGACAGCCGGTGAAATAACTGGCACTAGAGGTATCCCATCTTAGACCTCTAGGTTGGCAACGCATCTGCAATACCCCTGGTGTTGCAGATGTTTATGGGCGGTGGTGATCTCTTACCATCAGGAGACCCACTTGCTCGTTTGCCATCCAGTTGAATAAAAAAAAACTGTGTAGGCTAGTCGATCAGAAGTTAAAATTAATAACAGAATATTAAACATCAAAATGAACCATGCAAACCTTCTACAAAAATAACTGAATTTTCGGAAAGAACCACCACCACCACTAAGGGATGATCAGTGTAGTCGTAATACCCAACAATTGAATTACATTACCTATTAAGGTGGCACAAATCCAAAATGATCGCTACGCTGCTTATAAACTAGCATCCAGGGGATATGTGTTTCCCAGTAGAGTAGGTACCTAAGGCCAGCTAAGCTGTGTATTATGGACAATAGCGGTTGATTTAGTAATTGTACTTCTTGATCCTGTTAGTCATTTGAATGGTTTACTAATGTTTCGGCGAATAACGTTTGGCAACCTGTTTCATTTCGCAACTTTTCATTTCCCAACTGTTTAATATTTCTGAAACTGTAAATATTTCAGGACTTTTATAAAACTAACCTAACCTAACCTAAATGGTTCGACACGATGGCCCTGAAATAAATCCTGAAATATTTACAGTTTAAGAGTTTGCGAAATGAAACAGGTTGCCAAACGTTACGTTGCAAAAAGGCAGTACTCTCATTTGAATACAAGGAATAGTTTTCAAAATTGAGCCTTTTTTACATGGGGAATTTTCGAAGCCATATAGGTACGTTTGACATGAGTAATTAATTAAATATGTTAGATTGTGAAATTAGAAAATATGCGAAGAAAATGAAAATAATGTATTTCTACGTTTACAATGTGTTTATTTGGCTCCATTCTTGTCTAGTAGGTAAGCTGCACACATCAACTAAGTTTTTAAATCTACGTGGTGACACAAGTTTAACCAAAAAGTAGTTTCTGGGAAGTTGCACACGTTTTAATAATAAAATTCCAAAAAATATTACAAATGAAATGGATAAAAAATTCAGATCTATTGTCAAAAAGACATTAATATCTAAGGCGTATTATAAAGTTAATGATTATATCATGGACAGGGATATTTGAAAATATCCTATACTGTGTTAAAAATAAAGTTGTGTTAAATACTTGTGATGTATAATATCATTTAATATATAGTTAATCTTTTTAAAATATATATGTAACCTCGTTGACTTTCTTGCCGGATTCTTCTCAACAGAGGTTTTTCCGAACCGGTGATAGATTTTTTTTGACATTCATAAGTGCTTGTTATATAAAGCCTTAATTGAATAAAGATATCTTGACTTTGACTTTGACTTAAGCTTATTGGGTTATTTTCTATTCTCTTTCTTTTTCATTCCTAGACTTTCTTCCTTTTGGGCTTTTTTTGGTAGTAAATCATTATTCTGCGTTCCGTATTATATGTTCGATGAAATGCAGACAAATTTAATAAATATCTGATGCTTGCTGACGGCTACACATATAGATGTTGCGTTCGATATTTTGAGTACTTTGTACTATCAGATATTACTGCCAGTGACACATTTCTAATAACCGTAAAATACGGAATAAACTTTGCCAGTATCAATTACTATCAACTGTATGATCGCATATTTTGTTCCTGTCGATCAGCAGCCTTTACGCAGAATCTCCCCCAATATTTATCAACATGTTACCGAAAGCCGCCAGTACGGCGTTGCGTTCGCGCTGCAAATAGCAGATAAGCACGTACCCTGGCCGCAGCAATCCGTGCTCCACGAAATAAATGCGTGATTTATAGTTGTACTGCATAAAACCCACGCGGAACCAGTCCCGCGAGCTATGCCGACCAGGAATGCAACGGGCCCAAAGACAGAAGACCTATGCAGGCTGCGATGAGGTACGGTACAAGCGCCGCTTCTCCGGATTGCACAAAAATGTGATCGTTCAATTTCAATGGAGGTTTCAATTGAATATAATAAAATAAGCCAAGTGAGTGTCGGACCATGCGCAGTGTAGAGTTTCGTGGGTACTAATGTGCAGCAAATATTGAAATTTTATAATCATAATATATTTAGACATTTTTAGTATTAAGTTTTGATTGACTGTACAATACAATACAAAGACTCTTTACACCAGAAATAGTAAGCGATACAGAAAACAGATACACAGAGAAAATATTCAAGGTAAGCAATAGGCGGCCTTATCGCTTAAGAGCGATCTCTTCCAGGCAACCTTTTGACTAACTTTTTTTTTATGAACCTACTATGCAGTAATAATATTATGGTATATTTATTATGCTATCGCCTCTCAAGCAGAGGGTCGTGGGTTCGAACCCCGGCTCGCACCTCTGAGTTTTTCGAAATTCATGTGTGGAATTACATTTGAAATTTACCACGAGCTTTGCGGTGAAGGAAAACATCGTGAGGAAACCTGCACTATCCTGCGAAGAAATTAAATGGTGCGTGTGAAGTTCCCAATTCGCACTGGGCCCGCGTGGGAACTATGGCCCAAGCCCTCTTGTTCTGAGAGGAGGCCTGTGCCCAGCAGTGGGACGTATATAGGCTGGAATAGAATAGATATTTATTATGTTATCATATTTTTTTTCAATATTTTTTTTGGAAATATAGCTCTATCGTTACTAGTAAATATCATGTTATTTTGTTAGTAATAAATATGTCATAATTAATTTCAATAGATATTAATACTCTTTGGTCATGATCCATTATGGCGACAAAATAATAAAGAGAACTGACGTTGTTATAGCGGTTTGCGCAAGTGTGTCGCCCCCAGTGCAGAGCTTTGCCTAATTCCCTGTATAGGTAGAGTCATTCACGATGACGCATGCCGTGGTTCTTATTACAATGTCATTAATGTTTAATTTTTACAAAATCACGCGTCTTCGTGGATGGCACTAGGTATTGACTTGACGAGATAAATGCACAAACTTTAAGTTTATTTATTATTCTGAAAGGGGCCATATATTCTTCGCTTTCGCGGCTTCGTCAGATTGAGTTAGACAAGAAGAAAAAAGGTAAAATAAATATTTGACTTTCCTGATTTCGTGAACATAGTACGAGTAGCTGCAAAATCAGGGGAAGTTTATGTAAAAGAAATGAATATTTCAAATTTTATAAACATGGGGTCAGTCATACATCGACCTAAGTATTTAGTTTTCAACTCTTTGCGTCTATCTATATAAATTATTTAACGATGGCTTTTTTAAGAATGTATTTGACGAGGAGGAGCACCCGTTTTGTTTCATGATAGATTCTTTCCTTGAAAACCGTGGAAGTATATTGCCAATCATTTCATTCCGTAACATTCCAAGGAAGATATTTTAAAGAGAAAAAAGACGACTTGTTTAAAAAGTGATTTAATCTATTGTCACCTCATAAGCTTGCGTTTGAGAGAAATTTACAGATATAATAACGAAGGAGTACGATATACGTTAACTTATAAGATAATAATAAAAGATTAAGACTGATACTAAAAACATGATAAAAACTGCGGACTGAATTAGGTATTTACGGTGCTATTTTAAACGTAAAAAGATTTCATGACTTGACGCGTTCCCGTGTTTGATTTCCTATTAGATTACAATATCAATAGTACATTGTTGTAGAGGCTGAAAAGTACGCAATAGATAACCGAGTCAGCGAGGGAGAGGCCTTCGATAATACGAGTTAATCTATTGCGCTTTTGGCCGAGGCTAAACATTGTGCTTTTCACACCACTGCGAGGAAATAAAAACATTTATCACAAAATAAACAAGTCGCCGCCATTTCATGATCAGCCTAAACGTCACTAGGCAAATCGTTAAACGGTGAGTTTTGAACGATATAGCGGATGTCCATTAGCCAATTCTTGAAATGGCGCCATCTCACGATATGCCTAGGAATTTTGTGATCTGACAGATTTTACGATCGGTCGCGCGCCGACATATACCTATACCCTGACCGGGGATCAAACTCAAGACCGTAAGCTTTGCAATCAGGTTTTTTAACTACTAGGCTATCCAATGTAGTTTTTCGTGTATTCAAAATTTTCAATTTACTAAATTCTGCAAAATTAATTATCGTAATTATGTTAGTAAGGTAAGAAATGGAAACTAGAATCTATGTTCTCGGAATTATTCCGTTTCTAGTTTTACTGGAATGCTGTGATTCAACTAACTTCTATTTATTTCGCATAAACTTTACATTACTATTTAGATATTACAAGTCTCGGCTTATGTCCTTTGCAGCTAACTTACTTCACAAGCTATTTATAAACAAACATAAAGAGAAACAAAACCTTCTTCATGCGTTATTATTTGTTTTTGCTGTTTATTAAAGATCCTGATCCTGATCTAGGGCGAGAATTCCCAGATTTATAACAACCTAAGTTCTCAAAGGTTTAGACAATGTTACGTTTCAATTCGTTCGTTGCAAGTTGAAGTGGCAATGGGTGGGCCACATCGCTCGAAGTACAGATAACCGTTGGGGGAGAAAAGTCCTCGAGTGGCGACCACGGACCGGAAGACGAAGCGTTGGCAGGCCTCCCACCAGGTAGACTAACGACATCGTGTTAGTTGCGGGAAACCGGTGGATGCAATTGGCGAGATGTCGTTCATTGTGGCATTCTAAGGGGGAGGCCTTTGTTCAGCAGTGGACGTCTTCCGGTGGTGATGATGATGATGATGACGTTTCAATTACACTAGAGCAATATGACGCGATGAATCATGATTTTCTCAGATAAAGTGTTTTGAGAAGCGCAATTAAAAATCCGAGGTGTTTAAGGTCAATTCGTTGATATTAATTTACCTACTCGGCAGAAATTGCTAAACCTAGGGACAAAATTGCCGCCCATTACGAAATTATAATTGAAGATTCACCGCTTCACCACAAATATTTTTACATCAAACCATAAAAATTATCTTTTAACAACCTACTTACTCTCGAGACGATGAGTTGATTCATAGATGTGCTATCGTAGATATATCGATACGACTTGACGTTGAGCTACTGGTTTTTACTCATACATTTCCTAGCCATTAAGAATTATTAAAATATATTGAATAGATAAGCGTACCTAATATTATTATTAAGTATGTTTTTGGGAAAAGAGGTAATGGTGTTAACGTAATTACTCATTCTTCATTCTTAAAAGTAATTTAACGTATTCAGTAGCTGTTTCTATTTCTTCCATTTAAAAGTTGATATTGGCGAAGCCATTGTTTGCTCATAAACTAACGGTATCTATCAATAAGCGTGATGCAAAATATCACGTTGAAAATGGCTTTAAAAACAAACGTACACAGCGGTTTTTGTGTTTTCAAGTATCCTGGAAGAAATTGCATATTATTATGAGACCACAAATGTTTGCTGCGCGGGAACATACAGAAACCACTTAACTAAATGGCGCGTCATTTTATATAAGAATAATATTCAAGATTTTCCCCAAAACGTTAAGTTTCATATTTCGGGAACGTCTGTCGTTGACATTTCGTTCGATCAATCTTGCAAGCGACTCTTAAACAGCAGAATTACTTTTGAGTATATCTGATGCTTTTGTGCGATAGCGTTGAGAAATGATTGTCCTCAAAATTTAATGCAAGATTCCATCTTTTTAAACTTTATGATTATCTATTTGATTGCAAAAATCTTAATATTATGAAAGACACTGAGTGAGACAAGTTTGATTAAAGTTAAATCAACTATAGTCCAATCAGGATAACATTGGACACTAAAGGGTCACAGAAGAATGGGTTCTAAACATTTTTTGTAAAGTCGTAAAAATGATGATTATGATGATAATTAAAATTTAAAATAATAAGATTAAGTCATCATTTTGTTTATTTTTTAAGCAGAATAATACGTAATTGACTTACAAAATAACACAGTATTAATACGTAGTTCTGCTACATAATATTAATTTGATTTATATTTATACATTAACTAGCTTTGGCCCACGGCTTCGCTCGCGTGGAATTCGGTTATCGCGCGCTGTTCCCTCGAGAATCGTGCATTTTTTTCAGGATAAAAAGTAGCCAAAAAGATTGCTAAATTTACCTAACTAGTTAATATAGGACAACTTAAGTTTTGACCTTTGAGTTTGTTTAAAGAAAAAGGTCATTGTTTGCTCGAGTAGGCAGGCAGGGGGAGCATCACAACTTCGCGTAAGTAAGTAATATAATTAATCCGTACAATTTTAATGTCACCACTCCTACCGCGTACCCACAAGCCACATCCAGACGAGTTCCTAATATATAATTAATGTCTTGTAAGCAGAGAACTATCTCGGGGCGTGAAAGCCAGTGGCGTCTGACATATCCAATTAACATGGCTTCCGGTTTCCGGTGAGGTTCCAACGCTAGTGCCAACTGAGGGCCTGTATGTTGGCACTTCCTTTTAGTGCCAGTTCGGATTTGCCTCAAGTCTTGATCGCACTTAATTAAGGCCTCGAGGAGGCTATTACAGCAGTTTATATTATTATGTATAGTAAGTAATGCTAATACCTATAAGTATCGAAGCGCATGCCGATTTACTTCTACTTGAAATGCAATTCAAGGTTTCAAGTTCTTCGAAGGTTATGTGGAATAGCATTTATAACATAATACATTTATACATGTGGGCTACCTCTAAGTAATCACCGCATTTGCAACTTTCTGGTGTTGCAGGGCCATTTTGCGAACCCGTGTCAAAAATAAACATCAAATTAAACTCTAAGCATTTTTTAAAGCGATTTCCAGTGACTATAATTAAGAGTATTTCTAAGTGGCTGCAATATGTATTATTAGTCAAGTACCCATGGCTCCAGTTTTCCAAAATTTCGTGATAAATTTAACATGTAGAATAGCCGGGTATCTGACAGACAGAGTCTGACATACCTACAAAAGCATTTTTTCCGCTCGTTCGTCAGTGACAAGATAAATTACACTGTTACCTAAATAGAAATATGTAAAGAAAACCAAAAGTGAACAGATTCCTCACCCTTATAGTGCCAGAAACTTATACTTCCCGCTCAGATGTTTTCGCTCGTCCTGTATTATCGGACTGGCTGAGTAGCAAAATTCTCCGCCTACATTCCGGATCGTTACAATTTTATTTTACCGTCTTCAAATCTAGAGCGAATATGCATTTATTAGGCAACCGTGTTCCATTTAGACTACATTTCAGTTTGTATCGAACGTGTTTGTGCACTTACGGTCTCTAAGCTATGTAAGCCGCTGATGGTTGGACCGACTTGCTGAAACAACAAGGGTTCTTTGTAAGACCGTGGAACCCTAAAAACCAGCCAAGTATTTCTGTGAGACAAAGTCATTTTTTGGGACTAGCGATTTTCAGTGGTTTTAATTCCGACATTTTTATATGAAAATAATACGTTTTCGGTGTCTTTCGATTACGTGAACTTAGAAATCTATTTTTTACAGTTTTTAGGGGTTGCAGTTCTAGTTTAGGCATTCAAATGTATCAACTCATTTTGTTTTAATATTAATATTAATTTCAACTTGATACTGATACCTTTGCGTATTCCTGGAGAAAGGGTTTTTGACAGACCGACAAGACAGATGGACAATACGTGTAGTGATCCAGTAAGGATTTTTTTCTCTATTGAAAACATTAAAAGTATTAATTTTACTTCAAAAGTCCAAAGTTTGTGGCTTATGACTACATCGGATATATATTTGTGAGCAAAATCAATCAATTTATATACAGTAGTCCGTCTTCCATCTAGAGCTAATAAATATTTTATGGTGCTGTCTCACAATTTATAGTAATGACCATTGATTGACATTGTCAATGGATCATTTATCGACTGACCATCCTTCAGATAATCTATTTAAATTTAAACAGATCAAATTATTATGAAAATGTGTAATTAAAATGCGATCTAATTTGCAAATTTTATAATCATTATGAAAAACCGGATAGGTACTTATGTTTTACTGTTTCCAAGATCCATTTATTCGTTATCATTTATATATTCGTTTTTAAAAAACTATTCTACATTCTTGCCAGGTGCCGGTAGTTTGCCGGTGAAATTACTGGCACTTGAGGTATCCCATCTTAGGCCTCTAGGTTGGCAACGCATCTGCAATTCTCCTAGTGTTGCAGATGTTTATGGGCGGTGGTGATCTCTTACCATCAGGAAACCCACTTGCTCGTTTGCCATCCAGTCGAATAAAAAGAAAAAAAAATTTAGTAAGCATAGTTGGTTGAGTTGGATGAGCCATTCACAAGCAAGATTGTAACTTCGGATGGACCTCTCTATACAAACGCCATTTAGTAATATTCCACCTATCACAACATTCATAGGGTAGAAATGAAGTGATTATGGGTAGGGTATTAAGTGAATACGGTTATATATAACAAATTTTTCATCACACTTGCTCGTAAACAGTGTCGTAACATGCAGGCTACCTTGGTTGAAACCCCCCAAATAAAACCTTCGACATTAATGTGCTTGTCATGAAGCCCGTGGTTGGTATATGAGTCATTGCTCGTACTAATTTTCTTGTCATGAAGCTCAAGGTCGGTAAATGAGTTTGTTACTGCATGGCGTGCTGCTAGTGGTGGCGTGCGCCAAGAGCGCAGTCAGAAGTACCAGTATTTTTTGAAAAAAAAAACACTTTTTCTTTTACAAATATACAGTTTTACTCGCAAATGTGATGAAGAACATTGTATGTTGCTCGGGTGGTACTAGAATTACGAACAACGAGTCATTAAAGCCGACCTCGGGCTTCTAATAGAAGCTCGTTCGTAATTCCTCATTTACCGCCCTTAAGACACAATGTACTAGAAGGCACTCTTTGGCCCGAAATTGCTACCTTAGCCTTATTAAATTCTGCGTCAAGTCTATTCGTGTGTTATATAGACAGTTTACTTTAGTTTTGCATATGAAATTACATTGTACCTTGCTATACTAAACAGGCTTGTGTGTACCATAGAAGCTGTACAGTAGTAGCTTTACAAACACATTGCCTGTGTCAGTTAAGCCTAGATGCTCTGGCCAGTTAACCGCAAGGGATTACTTAGCATTAAATTATTTATATACTCATCACCATAAAGCTAGTTATGATTATGAGCACTGACTCGTGCGTAATGGTTTATGAAGTTGTTAACAGTGTCTACCTGAGTGGTAGTGCTATAATATATAAATGTTTCTATAGTATTCTTCAACTTCTAAAGACAAGAACACGTATACTTGCTATGCCAATAATGAGAGAAATAATCAGAAAGTTATATGTCGATATATTGTGAATAGATCTTTTACAAGTTTTGTTTAATTTTCACCCACTTTTGGTGACTAGAATGACTTTGGACTTGGGTAAAGATATGTAGTTATAATGATAAAATGATAAGTTGATAACGCACGATATCATTGTCAGACAGCGGACGTCCACTATAAACAAAACCTACCTTAGAACGCCATAATTAACGACAACTCGCCATCCCATCTGCATCTACCGGTTGTCTGCAATAACGACATTGCAATGGCATGTCATGCCAACTAAAAGTTTGGTCAGAAACATATGTACTTGTATACTTCCACTGTCGTTTTTCTACACTAACTTTAGTACTTTGTAGAAAGAAGTTTAATAATAATATGATGAAAAGGATCGATGATTCATCATGACGAAGATATTATATACACCAAGCATATTTCCGACAAATCGTTGAATAAAAGAAATTTCTTAGTCGAGTGGGTGGTATGAATCATTGGTTGTTTGGAATTAAATATTATGACCATCAGAAAGTCATGTTTTTATAAAGGAGTCCAATCTATTTTAGTAAAGCAGATCCCTAAAATGTAGTCGTTTGGTTTTGAATCGTGACTTTATTTTTAAAGTAGGTATGTAGCAGGATGCGGGCTTGACCTTTTACACCGACTCTGAAGAACAAAAATAAAGCGATAAATAATTAATTCTTTTATTGCATAACTTTCCAGATTAAAATGTCAAAAAGGCAGACACCTAAATTAAGGTGATAGCAATGTATACGCTAAGGATTTGTACTCGTAGTAAGATTGTTAATTAAGTTTATGCGAAACTAGCGTTTACCCGTGGCTTTGCACGCGTAAGCCTTGCCGAGCCCGAACCATTTGCCATATATATATTTTTTTATGGGCAATAAATGTTTTTTCTTCTTTCTTCCTTTAAATCATTAGATACAACAGTTGAATTGAAATTCCGGGATTTTATTAAATTCTCGTGGGAATTCCCTAAAATTACATCGTGTTTTTCATTGACGTTAAATTAAGACACCCATGCCAAATTTCATGACCCTAAACCTAATTAATTTTATCCCTATCTCGTGAGAATATCAGGATAAAAAGTAGCCTTTGTGTTATTCCAGACGTCTAGCTACCTACATTGGCGTCACATTATTCCGTGGTAAAGCCGAAGCAAAGATCGCTTAAATTTTTCATAAATACTGTATGTCTTGTTATTTCTATTTTGTAACTATTGGACAAGCCAGTGAGAACAGGGTTGTATGAACGCTTCGCCGCTGCTCCATACCAAATTTCATGACTCTAAGTCCAGCGGCTGTTATTTAGAGATTTTATCTTTATCCCGTGGGAATATCGAGATAAAAAGTATCCTGTTTTAATCCAGGTTATAAACTAACTGTTTGCCAAATTTCATCCAAATCCGTAAAGCCGCTTTAGCGTGAAGAAGTAACAAACATACTCACTCACTCACAAACTTTCACATTTATAATATTAGTAGAAAAGTAGAATAACTTTGAGCTATATTCCTAGCCACATCCACCCTGAGGCTGATAATCCTAAACTTTTCTTTGGCCGCACCCACCATCTCGATCTGCAGAACAAGTGCGTAATTTCTTTCGTTGTCTGTCATTTTTATGTTTTGTTCTACAAGCCTCGCCATCCCCTCGCCTTATCCAGCGTCAAGGGAGTGTTTGATTTGGCGAGATCTTATCGACGCGTGGCTTATCGGGGGCCCGCTTCTTTACATCACTATAGACTGAAGTACTGGAAGAGATTTGTTCACAAATTGTTTTAACATTCCTTGTTCCGTGATTAGAAAAGGGAGAGATAGTAATATTCTATTTTGCAGTCAGTAGGCAATATAAGTTTTACAGATGTCTCTAACATTTTTAATTTTCACGGATTAAGCATAGAAAACAATTCTACATAATATATAACTACAAAAAAAAACAAATACAATACAATACACATATTCTTTATAGCACACCACAAATCAGTACAAAAAATCTATATGTTACACATACATTCAGGGTAGACAATAGGCGGTCTTTTCGCTTAAAAGCAGCTTCAATTGCGGTTTTTAACAATTAGTTTTGATTGAATTTGTTACGGGAGGTAATTTAACTAAAAATTAAAATTTTGATTTATGTCTACAAAACTTGTGATTTTAAAACAGTAAATTAAAATTAAATTATATCCATTCAGGTTCACAAAATTTGCTTAGCTGTTCAATAAGAGAACGCTTTTTTCTGCTTCGCAACCTTGCCTGGGCCTATCTATCTAAGGTGGGTGCTTTAAATAATTTGTGTTTGTTTTTTTTTTATGTAGGTGTTTTAAGTTTAAAATGTTTTCATGTAAATAGATATAATTGATTACATTTTTGTGCGAGTAAAAGTAATATAAAATTATTTTACTCTAACTCTTTCAGCTAAATAGACCGCTTTTGTTTTCTTTACATCAATTGCTAACACAGCTCTTATCTGCACAACTCTTGGTAAAATAAACTCGTTTACATTTGTTACAATTTCTGCTTTGTTCTTTCACAATTTAGTTTCTGGCTTTGTCTGCTCTGTTTATGTGCTTAGGGCTTGACAGTTGCCTCCAAGATTATTACGACAAAACACTTTGATGAATCAGAATTTGCTCTGCCACAGTTTTCGCGATGAAGAGATATTGGTTTTTGATTTTCATTAGAAGTTCTGAATTTTGACTGACTCAAACTTTGACTATTGATTGAATATTTTTAGAAAATGTAAGCTTTTATGGTCGATCAAAAAGCCTAGTCTGCAGAAAGAATTGTCTTCTACACGCTCAAAGTATATGCAAACTATTAAAACTTTTTTATTTTCAGAAAAGGTTGCTTGGTAGGTACTCAGCAAGGAAATTCACTGTTTACAACATATTATAGTCTTATGTCAATAAATGGCACTGCAAAGTTTTTTTAAATTTAAATTCTTGCTGATCTATACAGCATAACCATCATGACATGACACTCTTTTTGCGACGAGAATTCCAAAATGATATTTTTAATTGGCAAACACCTTAGAGCAACGCGGGCTTCCTACGGAAGGGAGTAGCCATTCGCCGCGTTCCCCTCTGTCAAAGTACAAGCCCAACTGGGTATACGAATTTTATAAAACAAGGCGCGCTCGGATTTCAATCTAGACCGATTCGAGTTGCGCGAGTGAACGCTGCAGTGCTAAAAATGCCGAATCGTTCAGTTTTCTGCTGTAAAAAGAGATCTGGGACATCAAGCTTGCAAAAAAAAAATCACATATAAGTAAATTGTTATCGTATTATTGCTATTTAATTACATTTAAACAACAGTCGTACATTTTATCACAATATTATTGTCGGATTCGTTTACCAACATCGAGTCCACTAATCCGTACAAATTTCGGATCGGTCAAGCGATAAATCCGACTTTTTGCCGATGAACAACTTAATGATTTTACTATCAATGTGTGAGTTTTGAGACATCTGTACACGAATTATTAGTGTATTGTTAGATTATTTATGTGTTAACGTCGTCATTACAGTCAGGTGGCAGTTTTGTTTTTGGATGTAAGTGTGCGGAACTGCACTTGTGTGCACATTTCTCCCCCGCAACAAACGCCAGAACTATTTAAAGGTAATCTACCGCTAAGGCTACTCCCTTCCGGTAGGAAGCCCGCTTTGATCTAAGGCAAACAGTTAGTTTTAGGTTTACGACTACCTACAAAGGTTACATTACTTTCTTGTATCTGAATGCAACTAGTAAGGATGCGGTAACGTAACCTCGGACTAATCAAGTGTTCTCGGTTTCCCATGACACAAGGCACAATAGGATTTTAGTTGAAAACTTTGTTAGCGGAGGCCAAGATTGCAAATTTCCCAACGGACCTACGCCAGTTTCAACTCTGCTGACTATATCGATAATTTGCTCTGACGTTCCCTTAGTTATTTATAATCACTAACTATTTATTACAATACCACATTATGACCATTGCATTGCATCCAGCTACTGATTTGATCAGTGTTTTGACATTGATTATTATGGTTATTGTAAATAGTTCAAGTTATGCTGTGTTCATAATTTATAACTTGATTATTAACTCTATTTGCTTGAATAATGTTCAATATGATGGCATGGTTTTAATTAATCATTTAAAACTGATGTATAATTACAGCATAAGTAAGGTTCTCGTAAAATACACAAAATACACCTAATTAAATAATGAACAGATAAACGGTAAAATTAATACTAATGATCATAATGATAGTAAGGTTGCAGGACTTGTGTTTTGTGATACATCTGTTACAAATTCACAAGATTATACATTTTACCACGCTTTTCTTAATAATATCAACAAATTACAAAACGTTAAACATAGAACTAATAAAAAAAGAACAAGAATAAGCAGAATCGAGCGAGGAGCAAGCACGAAATTGAATATTACAAGCGGAATCACGGAATTCACTCCAGTAATTTAAACAAAGCCGTGAATGCAGGGCCAGAGGACTTAATTTCGGCGGGAGACAGAGAAAAATGTTATGCAAATTTGTACAGCGTAATTTTTCTTCCATTAACCTTCCGGTCCGGATTGTGCCCAGATTCGCGCGGAAGGGACGAATGGGACAGCAAAAACAGTCTTTTATTCTGAAACTGTAATTAGGAAATTAACGACTGGGACTCAGAAAAAACAAAGTGCTGTTTTTGGTTGTTCACGTGAGAGCTTGGGCTTTTGTGGAAACCTAAAATATAAACATTACTTTTGGGCTTAGAGAATGAGGGTGACGTTAAAGCTTTGCATTTTATCAGACTAACCGAAGGGGGGTTTTGTTTTTCAAGAGTATGAATGTATGTCTATTTCTCTGGTTCTCTCTGTAGTCTAAACGTATTATAATTTTTATATATTAAGGTTGGTATCATTAAATTAGTCAAAACTCTAGAGTATATAATATTTCAAAATGGTGTCAGCAAAAAAATGGCGGCTTCAATAATTCTGGGTATCAAATGAAAGCTATTATTAGCTCATTCTAAATAAATACATGTTCAACAACTTCTATGCTACCGTTTTCACAAAAAAAATCATAGTATACAAAAAGAAGTCAAAAGTCAACATACCTACCCGAATGTCATTATATAAAAAAAAAATTAAAAACACACACACACACAAACATCACGCCTGTATTCTCAAATGGTTAGGCAGAGCACACGAAACGTTAGGTTAACGCTTCGGAGCCACTTTTAGCAATTTTAGGTTTTAAGTTTGACAAAACGGTACAAATAGTGACAGGTTGCTAGCCCGTCGCCTACGGTATACCTTAACCTATATCCTCAGTCGCCACTTACGACATCCACGGAAGAAATGGAAAAAAACTAAACCAAAAACTAAACTGATAAGGAAACAATAAATCTAGATCTAGTCTAAAAATAGCTTAAATTTCACCAGTCGAGGCCCATTATAAGAATTTTCGAACTGTTCTCGATTTGAAATGAGTAACAACTGTTATGTTATTTAATAAAAAGTCCTAGACTTTTATTAATTTGAAGTGTTTAAGGCAGTCTGGTTTTTAGATTTTTATTTTTTATTTTATTTTTTACATAAAAGCATTAGGATTTTGTTACAAAAATAAATGGGACACTTGACACTACTGACTTAGTCCCAAACTAAGCAAAGCTAGTTGCTAGATGGATACTAGGCAACGGATAAACATACTTATATAGATGAATACATACTTAAATAAATATTAAACATCCAAGACCCGAGAAAAACATTCGTTCTATTCATGCAAATTATCTGCCCCGGCCGGGAATCGAAGTCGGGTTCTCTAACCACTAAGCCATCCGATCGTCATCAATATTTGTACCTACGTTGAAGACAATAATTTAATTATTCTTCATTATCTACAAAAGTAAAATTCTGTTTAACTAACGGACTCCACAACTCTCAGCTCAAACTCTTGGTCATAAATGTATGGCTGAAAACTAGTAGAAATCTTGCCCTTGTAATGTAGACTAAGAGTAAAGACAAATATTTATTCCAATACTAGCTGTTGCTCGAGGCTTTGCCCCCTTGCCAGTTTTATTTTTATTTTTTTGTGCACAAACCTTGTCCTGACAATAACGAACACGACAAAAACATCATTACCTAATTCGGTACCGTTGTTCGGAAGTTAATTACATACATTTCGGCAATTCATTTTTATTTATATTGAAGAAGATTCCCATGAGAAAGACTTAGTGAATTACAGCATGCACTTATAACACAGACCCAAAAAGGTAAGTTTAAAGCGTTTGTTTAAGATTTTTTTTTTTATTCGACTGGATGGCAAACGAGCAAGTGGGTCTCCTGATGGTAAGAGATCACCACCGCCCATAAACATCTGCAACACCAGGGGTATTGCAGATGCGTTGACAACCTAGAGACCTAAGATGGGATACCTCAAGTGCCAGTAATTTCACCGGCTGTCTTACTCTCCACGCCGAAACACAACAGTGCAAGCACTGCTGCTTCACGGCAGGATTAGCAAGTAAGATGGTGGTAGCAACCCGGGCGGACCTTGCACGAGGTCCTACCACCTGCAGTAACTATAGTAACCTACAAATATTTAATAGTGATCTATTAATTTGGTTAGGAAGTGTCAGCAGATCAAGGCGGTTGTTAAATAAGTTTACAACTTGAACGTTTGGACAGCCACTTCAGAGGAACAGAGTTCTAACCTCAGGCTCGGGCATTAAACAATCTACGAGTATCTATAATAGTTACCATCAAGTTACAATTAAATTTGTTGTTGTAATACAAGCACAAGCTTGACAAGTGGGTCAAGTGGTGTAGATTTGGTAGATAGGTTTATGTCGAATTACAAGATTTACCTAACTAAAGTAATAGACATAAACATAACTTTATTCGACATCAAACTCTTAAATAATACACAATTTTCAGAAAAAACATTTATTGTCGAAAAGGAACTTGGTACCTACAGTGCTGATTTTAAGTCGATACCTTCATATCTTAGCAGAGCTAGCTCATAAGAAAAATGTACGCAATGTGAGGTCATCATGAAAAAATTATGATTTTCAGATTTTTCTTATTTATTGTGCTAAGAACTACCTTTATGCAAAATTCCAAGTTTCTAGGACAACTGGCAGTGTACTATAACTTTTTCTGTTACGGCGATTTGTATGAAAACACCTTTATAATGACTGTAGCTTTTGATTGTCTTGACTTAGAAGTTTGATTTTTTTCACAGCTTTCCGGACTGTTGACCTGAGTTTAGGGTTTTCATTTCAACTCGATACCGATACTCCGCTAGATAAAGGGTCTTGATAGATAGATGGACGGACGGACAGCAAAGTGATCCTATAAGGGTTCAATTTTTTCTCTTTAGGAACGGAACCCTAAAAAATATTTGTTCCGGCGCTTTTCAAATTATGACCTATTTACTTGAAAATATGGGGATGAAAGTTCTTAAGGAATTCATAACAAATTTACTATAAGTATATTTATCGGAACTATGTGTAGCTAAAATGCCGTCTTAATTATAATCCTACCCTCCTAACTTACAATAAAGGACGTAAGGTATCAAGAGTTCACTATGAAGAATTAGTCCTTTTGTATTGACAGGGTAGAATACACGTCGTTTTGCTAAAATGTGGCTACCTGCAAAATATTTATGTTTTACTAAAGAACATGGACAAAATTACTTTATATTCATAGCAATGTGTGGCAATGTATTGAAATGGTTATTTCAGTAAACCGTAGAAGTTTCTATGTGCTATTATTGGCAGAATAGGTATCCTAAAGAAATAAAATACTTCCCAAAGATGAATTTTAAAAAACGCGCGAACAAATATATATTTATCTTTTATCACGTGCAGAAATGGCAAGTTTAATAAAAATTCGTCGATTTATCTTCGATAATGACGACCTTCCATATAAACTTTCATCCCCTATTTCATCTCCTCACAGGTCGAATTTTCAAAAAAGCTCAACCAAATATCGACTTTTTTCTTATTAAGTGCCTAAATGCCAAGTTTTATGGTTTTATCTTCGACAGCGACGAACTTCCACCGTATAAACTTTCTTCCCCTATTTCAACACCTTAAAGCCTCTTTTTCGCGATAAAAGATAGCCTATGTTCTTTCCCAAGGTCTATTCTAACTCTGTACCAAATTTCATCAAAATCGGTTCAGCGGTTTAGGCGTGAAAGCGTAACTTTCGCATTTTTAATATTATTAGTATATTAGTATGGATAGTATGGAAGTATGGATTGTTTGTTTGGGTCAAATCTTGGAAGCTAAATTTGACCCACTTCCAGTGGTCCGATCGACTTGAAATTTAGCATACTTATGTAAATTTGGTGACAATACAATAATCTGGTAGTGACATCTTGGTGGTGCTGCCAGGATCGTCTCTGCAGTAGGGAACTCCTCAATAGTTAATAGTACCGATATTAAATGATATTATAACGGATAACTCACGTCCCGAAACATGTCGAGCTAAACTCGGTTTAAGATGTGAGTAATCCGTTATAATATCATTTAATATGAGTGAGTCTCACGGAAGTTTCATGTTAATAGTACAGACTTGAAATTTGGTACAGATATGTAGTTTAGACGACAATGCAAGTACAGTCAACAAAAAGGACATTCGGCAAAAAAAGCTTGTATTAAAAATGAAATTTATAACAAAAACTTATTACAAGCATTATAATTATTTGCAGTGTAGGTAATGCAGTGCATGTTTGCTCGGGTGGAATCTTTAAACTCAAAATTGAAGTGGATATCTTCAACCGATTGAGCTGAAATTTTGTATACTTAAATCCGATGACAATGCAATATTTTATAACATAAAGCTAGCGGGTGACCATAGGAACACTGTGATAAACGACACGACGACATCGAGTTAGGACTCGTTTGTCGTCTTGACGAGTACTTTGGTAACCAGGGGCATAAAGTACAGTCAGCAAAAAAAAAACTTATATTGGAAGAATTTTAAGAAAAACTTTTACTGAACTGTTACGGAACCCTTCATGTACGAGTCCGACTCGCACTTGACCAATTTTTTTTTATTAGACTGGATGTAAAACGAGCAAGTGGGTCTCCTGATAGTAAGAGATCACCACCGCCCATATACATCTGCAATAATAATATCAGGGGTATTGCAGATGTGTTGCCAACCTAGAGGCCAAAGATGGGATACCTCAAGTGCCAGTAATTTCACCGACTGTCTTACTCTCCACGCCGAAACACAACCTTATTATGATTTGGACACAATCATTATTGGCATTAGCTTGACGCAGAAAACAAAGTTTTTTTTAATCTCGGTTTTTGTACGTGATTATTGGACAATTGGCTGGCTATTTGGTGAATTTTCGGTCTTGGATGAAATTAAAAGTAAAAAACCTGCACAATAATAAACACTTTTCGGACATGTACGGGAAGTAATGTCACTTTTTTAGTGTTCCGGAGCCAAAATGGCAAAAACGGAACCCTTATAGTTTCGCCATGTCTGTCTGTCTGTTTGTCTGTCTGTCCGTCCGCGGCTTTGCTCAGGGACAATCAATGCTAAAAAGCTGTTATTTAGCACGGATATATATATAAACTATGCCGACAAAATAGTATAGTAAAAATACAAAAAAAATTTAGGGTACCTCCCATAGACGTAAAGTGGAGGTGATTTTTTTCCTCATCCAACCCTATAGCGTGGCGTATCATTGGATAGGTCTTAACCATTAGGGGTTTGCTCAGACGACTTTTCGATTCAGTGATTTGTTTGCGAAATATTCAACTTTATAGTGCAAATTTTCATTAAAATAGGGCGTCCCTCCCTCTAAAATCTAAACCGGTGGGTGGAAAAATTTGAAAAAATTCACAATGGTAGTAAGGGTATCAACCTTACAAAGAAAACCATGACGGCTAAGTTTGCTTAAGAATTATTAGTAGTTTAAGAGTAAATAGCAGCCTAAGCTATAAAATATACCTAAACTTGAAAGATTCCGTATAAAATACGAAATCCTTAGAAAAATATTACTTAATTTTTTAGTAATGGCTACCGAACCCTATTTTGAGTGTGTCCGACGCGCTCTTGGCCGGTTTTTTAAATTGATTATCGCATCAACGCATATAACGATGGACTTCCCGCTCGATTTTTTCAACATTAATGAGAACATTTCCGAGCAAGTTGGAGAAAAGTTATTTGTCAACATCATCTGAATGAGGAGGCGCATAATAAAAACAATACAATCAGGATGGTAATATTTTGCGCCTTATACAGCTTGCGCCGAAACAACGACACGACGCAATGCTATTAATACTTAATAGGCACTTTGGTAAGCCGATTATGGTGACTGCGATTCGTGAATCTCTGTTTATGACTTATGGATATAATATAACGTTCAATTTCAAATATTTGAAATAGAACCGATTATAATCTATAAACATTTAAATTTATCTATATTCATTCATAAACTCTTCAACTGTACTTAAGTTCTAACTTAAGTAGGATTATTAACCTTTTAATAATAAATACAGGAACAAAGAAGGCTGGTGTTTTCAATTAATCAATTTGTGTCACAAAACTTAACAAACTCTGGAAATTTCTTCGTCCAATTTGATAGATTTGATTTGTCAAATCAAGACACAGCCCGAACCAATTCAGTAGGTACAGTTTTGTTGCGAGTTTGTTCAAAACAGCTTCAAATAAATTTCTTACAAATATATAAATAATATGTGAATGTTTATTTTACGTCTAGTGAATAGAATAAATGGCACACGATGCAAATGATTTCCCAGAAATAGGTAATTCTGGCTGTGAAGAAAGTTATTTTAAAAAGATCTACCTACCTTAAGAACTTATGTGTAAGTATTTAAATTAAACACACATATTTTGTATTAAAAGAATAGGCACTGGTTTTCCGTTGGAACAAAATTATAATCAAAAGTCACATATCAAAAATCCATAGACATTACAAAGATGTTTTAACGGCCAAAAATCTTCTTGAATGGTATTTATTTAACTTTAGTTGAAAATTATAATGTGATCGAACCTAGGTAGTACCGACCCGTTTTCTTATTTTAAAAGTAAACTGTCGAGTGAGTTATTCTGAGTAAAATAATTCAGCTTTTAAATGTCGCACGACTGAACACATAAGATTTAAATTGAGAGGATTTTGTCCATAATTCTCAAGCAAGCTGCGGCCACAAAATTTAATGATATGGTTAACGTTTTATTTTCAATTTAGCTATTTTAGTTAATACGATCTCAGTAGCCGAAACCAAGCATTCAGTTAAAAAAAATAAAGAGTGGCAATAAAAATAGGTTAGAAAACTCAATGGAAACAATGGGTAGATAGGGGCAGTTGAAAAAATTTGTATTAAAAATGTAATTTTTAATAAAAACTTATCTTGATTTTTAAATTAACCTTTAGCCTTTAGGCTTTTAACTACTTAAGCAGAAATGGAATCCTTTAACTATTATGGTATCATACGGACTTATTAAACAAATTAAACAAAGAAGTTCAAAGCCCATTCACCCAATATTTACTAATTTCTCCAAGATATAGGTGCAGAGATCTGAGTACTTACAAAAATGCGTTACTTACTTAATACTCCGGTTATGCGTTCTCGTGGGATTTAAATAAGCTTAGAGGGCACTTTAGTCACGGTATTATTGTTAAAATGAAGTGTTAATTTAGTCAACAGTCAATAGATGGCGTTGTCCAAGCGAACGATGCGCTTTAAAATGTGGCCGAAACTGATTCTCAGGCCAAACTTTAAGATTGTCGAAGCTAGTATACATATTTTGCTATTGTACAGTCGAGTGTAAAATATGATCTAATCCAACTCGTCAAAAATATTTGCGACAAACTCTTATTCCGTAATAAGGCCGAAGTATTGCTGTGCGAGCTATAAATAGGGCTATGGCTGAAGGAATCGAACGGCTACGGGATAGAATCAGAAATGAGGAGATAGGCAAAAGAACGAGGGTCACCAACTTAGTCAAGCGAATTAGCTCGTTGAACTACACGTAGCAAGGGGCGGGCCATATACTACGTAGCACGGCGAAGAGATAGCCATTACAGCCGAAAAGTTCCCGAATGGAGACCATGGATCGGCAAGTGCGTAGGACGTCCACCAACAAGAAAGACGAATTACTTGGTTAAAACCGCGGGTTTGGGGTGAATGCGGCCGCTTACCAATGACTGTTATTGTACACCACAAATAGTAAGCGATACAGAAACAGGTAGGTACACAGAAAAATTAGACGAAGCTCTTCCAGCCAATCTTTTCTATCTTCTATGGGGGAGACCTATGTCCAAGAGTGAACGTCCCTCAGCTGATGAACATAATCATGCCTAATTCAAGTAGATAAGTAATATTTTTGCTCTTGACTGTACCACAGACTCATCCCACAGATCTGATAACCGGAAGTGCTCAACTCTGCACCGGCAACTGCGCGTCATTTACATCCCCCGGCCATCCATCACGTCGCAACAGTCTATGCTGAACTTTCCGCTGATTAGATATTTCAAATTATAACTCGGCTCGTATTTCTAGATAAATTAACGACAGTGTCGTTGTCGTTGGCATTTCATTTGTTGTTGGGGTTTAAAGAAAACCATTGACCTAGTATTCATTAATCAGCTAGCGGTTTGCGCAGATGTTAAGAGCTTTCATTTTGATACGTTGTTATTTACAAATAGACTACATTTATAAAGAGTAATTACACAATACAATAGTAATACAATATGACTTTATTTAATAAGTTTTTGGTTAAAAAAAGTAAATTTTTACACCGACTTTGTAAGATGGTAAGTATCTGATTATTGTACTTAGGTATTGTAAATATCTCAAGTTTCAGATCAATCGGACCACTGAAAGTGTAAATGAATCAAATTGCTAAATTTGTTCACCATTTACTTCACATATGTGTACAAGTGAAAGGATATTAGTAAAAAGTTGAATAGTTCAGATAAAGTAGGTATCAATTTCATTATAAAAATCGTATATGTATATAGGTACTAAATACCACGGCTACATACAACTAAGTGTAGGAAATCATAAATAAATATAAAAAAATCAGTTATATTTTGACGTAACAATTCAGCAAAAACTAGCACTGTCGACTTGACTAATTCGGAGGCAGATAAAACCTCCCGCAGTTTATCTTCTGCCCATCAGCTGGTGCTCACCAGCCGATGTCACTATCACATTAATTACACGACCCATTTACAAGACAGGAACTAGGTATAATTAATTGAAACTCATTAATGTTGACTTCATTCTTTGCCGATTATCATTGGTTTCATCCGACCCGGGAAGGCCCGGAAAAATACATTACCGGAGCTTCTGGCATTTGTCTTCGTCGCCTTCGAAGCCGACGTTAATTAATATGGAATACCCTTTGGGTTTCCGCCTGTTTACCATTCTTTGATTTATGTCTTTATCCCGAATTCTATCTGCCTTCGCCGATAATTACGTAACACCTATTATGTGCGTTCGACGGAACGTGATGGGCTTAAATTAAATCGAGACGCTCCTGTTTACTGAGAGCGAGTTCTATTATTAAATAAATAAGCTGTAATAATAATTATAAACTTTTCTTGGTTTTCTTATCGAAAAGCATTGGATTTTAGTTTATGGTTGTTACATGCAACATACGTGCAGGTTTTAGGACTTTGGGCTCTATTTTTTTACCAGGAGACCGATTGAAACCCACGTCAAGTGGTAAATGTTTGTGAATTGCTAAAAAAAATACCACTCAAATCAAATTTGAAACTATTCCAATATTTTTTTTAGAGCTGCAATTTTTTACTAATCTACTCTTATTTCAAACTCAACACAATTACCGCTTTCAAATTACAGAAAGTACTTTTAGGTGATGCGATTTCAAAGTTATGGCTACTTGATTTATTTAGTTGTACAGAATCTACACTATAATCGTTTCCGTTACCATACAGAAACCCGGTCACCGATCGTCAATGAAACATACTACAAGGCCAAAGCTGCTTTCGTCTGCTTCAATGGTCATCGAAGCTGGCTGCACTGAGACAGAAGTGCACTGAGACAAATGCATTGCTCAACTGTATGCATCTACCTACATGTAGGGACTATAAACTTTGGGAAACGTTACAGCTAAACCAGTGACAGGCACATTAAACCGATTCGGTAAACATAACACATTATGTTTAATATATTGTGATACGTTTGCTGTAAATATATTTTAATATTGTTATAACTCTAATAATGGACCTTATTTATAATTTTAAATAATACCATGGACCCCTGAAAAGGAATACTAGAGAGAAAAATTGTATAATGTTTATCAATTATTTCGAAATTGTTTTCAATGTATCTTTGTTTCTGCAGTGCTTACTATTTTGTGATGTTCAACAAAGTCTTTGTATTGTATATTAATTGTGGTACATAATTAAATCATGTCCAAATATATGAGCTGCTGACTGCGGGCCCCATTTTAAGAAACCCTGCCATAAATATAGGTGCAGTCCGAAAATGAGAGAATATTTCATACTATTCTTAATAACTACCTAACAGTTTCAGATAAAATAGAAATCAAGATTCATGTCGCTTCTTATCAAGACGGCACATTGTAAACACGCCCATCATAACGAACCTAATAACATCACTTCCGAGAGCTAAGCTGACTCCGAAACTTATCCAAAGTATTTATATTGGTATCATAAATTTATTAGAAGTGGGGGATGCCGGCACGCACTGTTCTCCTTGCAAGGGAATAATTAATGGCTCTGGTGAATATTTTGAATTCCTATACACCTTGTGCATTTGACGACGAACTTGTTGTGTTTGATGTAGAACTTTGTGTTCGCTGCCTCTAACGGGGAGCTGTGTAATGCAAACACGTAATTTATTATAGTTCGCTATTAAGTTGTACGTCAAACTGAGTTTACATATGTTAGGGAGCGAGGATGTTAAAAGTTGGTTAAGTATTTGGAATCACGCTTTGAGCGAAAATTTTAAGTACGGTCAATGACTTTAATTCATGAGTCACCATGGAACCATTTCACAGTAAACGTCATAGTGAGATCGCATTAATTAACAAGGAAAATCGTAATGACTTTTCCTTTGAAAAGGTTCCATGGTGGCTCAAGAATTAAAATCCTTGACCGTACCAACTTAATTTGGACAAACAATCGCCAATAGTATAGTGTGAACTAGGTATCTATTCGTGAATTGTATATCTAGTATAACAAAAAATGTGCTCTGAAAGTCTCAATTATAATGATTCGTTGATTAAAGGAAGTGAAATTTCAAAAACAGATAAGCCTTGCTAGGCTTTATGAAAAGTATAAAATAACATTTTATAAAAATATCAGATTTTTTGATCGAATCTACCTACCTACTGCAGATAAAAACAAATAAATGAAGATTAAAATATCCGACTATGCTTAATCTTAAAACTCAAATGTGCGTCTTGGAATCCTATTTTACAAGCTTATTTAGTTTCATCTGTCCCGTTGTCTGTCTGTCTGTCTGTCTGTAATCAAATCTTGCAAGTTAAATTCGACCAACTTCCAGTATTTGGATTGACTTGAAGTTTGGTGCACTTATGTAAAATACGTGACAATATTATAATCTGATAGTGAGGTAGTCCGGCTAGGATCGCCTCCACAGGATGGAACTCTTCAACTGTTAATGGCATCGCGACTTGAAATTTGGTATGCAAATGTAGTTTGGGTGACAAACAGTCAACAAAAAGTACAGTTAGCAAAAAAAGCTTGTATTAAAAATGAAATTTTTTGAGACCAAGTTTGGTTATGCCAGCCATGTTCGGTCTCACTGGCAGAATATAATAAAGTGTATGATTTGTTTTAAAATAATAGTAAAATAATACCGTGAAATGGTCGATATCATTATTTTTAGGTACATCCGTAACTCAGTAATAATGTCAAAATAACGTACCACGAAGTAGGTCAGGTTCTTTTCCAACTTCATTAAAAATAGGAAAGTATTATTAATGAAAATTTCCAGTTACTTTTAAAAGAAAATTATGTTTCAAGTAATAAAAACTTTACCTAATTAAGATTATAACACTTGAGTGAAGCGTATTTGTGCCTTTGAAATAAAATGGGGTTACATCGAGTTTCATCTTGTTACCTCTGAATAACATTTTGAGGTTTAAGAAGAATCGAATTCCCTCTAAATACTTTTCAAAAATTGTACACTTCAATTTTAATTAAAATAAACAATATTGTTATAAAAAGCTTTTTGGTTTCGCAGAATATAATTTTTACAGCGATATATTTCATAGAAAAACATTAAAAATGAGGACGGCATTATTTTACGGGCTACATAGAAGTTACGAGTAAAACCCAAATTCGAAGCCATTCAATTTATATACATGACGAACACTGTCTTTATAATTGTCTTTTGGTTTAATTAATCTGCAGAGGGCTTTGGACGTAATGTCCACGCAAGCCTAGTGCATATTCAAATTCAAATTCAAAATTCAAATGATTTATTCAGTACATAGGCCGCAGTGGGCACTTTTACACGTCTAAACTACCAGCTCCATCATTGCCAAGAAGAATAGAAACTTGACAGAAAGTCACATAATTTACTTAAAAACCAATACAGGGATGTATGGGATCCCTTAGTTACAATACTAAACACTAACTATATCTAAACTATATCTACGTTCAGTGGAAGTGTAGAATGCTTCCACCGTCATAAATTTAAAAATAATAATAACAATAATTTAGTTCTGAAATAAACATTTCAGGTCAAGTAACCATTAAGCTTTTGGATTTCGAAGGCAAGTTCACGTCTGCCGCCCCCAAAGTTAGCTCACACGCACTCATGTCATGCTCTGAAAGCAGAGCGGTACCGAGGGCATGGTATTGCTTCCGTTCCCATATTGGGAACTTCATTCATTTTACTTCATTGATTTTCTTCACCAGGCAGTGGAGGTATTCTTACGATGTTTTCTTTCTCCATAAAGCGAGCATACACTGCACATATTAAATAACCGATACGATAATGTTGTAGTACTTACCTACAGTAATGTAGGTAGGTACTTATTGCTAGCTCTTTGACGATTGCACTTGACTAACTCATTAAACACACAACTGCTTTTACAACTTGTCACACGGTCAAGTACCAACAAGCGTTGACTATTTACCTAATTTAAAGCAATTGAAGACGAGACTGCCAAGACGGGTTCTGGCAACTCCCAGTTAGTTTAAGCTGGCCTCGGGCAAACTGCAACCGTTATTATGACTCAGACTTAGTGTGGAATCATCAATGTAAGCAATTGAATACTTCACTACACTTTTCTTTTTTTAGGGTTCTGTACCTCAAAAAGAAAATAAATTGCAATCATATCCCGCTCGGGGGGTGTCTGTAATTTTGTACACATTTGCGTGTAAGTCAGTGACCCGTAGACAGATGTTTAACGCGAATAAATTAATTTTAAACATAGATGCCACTTTTGGGGGTGAAATAGAAAATAATCGAAAAAGACTCTTTATTGTACACCAGAAATAATAAGCTACACAGAAAACAGGTACACAGAGAGAACATTACAAGGTAAGCAATAGGCGGCCTTATCGCTTAAGAGCGATCTCTTCCATGCACCCATTCCCCCTTCTCTCGAAATTGACCTATGGCCTCTCAAGCAGAGGATCGTGGGTTCAAACCCCTCCCCCCCCCAAACCCCTCGGTTCGACCCCCACTCTGCTGGTTTTTTTTTTAATTGTCCTGTCGTTATTCGACCTATCAATCGAATCGACCCCCTTCGTAATAAATGCATCTTAAGATTCTGTAAACTTTGCATTTCGACATTTATGCTGCTTTTGCCAGACACACAGTCAACATAACTTTATTAATCCAAGGTCTTACTTCCTGATCCTCATGTCCTTGTTGTGATCTTGTAGGGTATTTTACTGCTGTAGGTTTGTTAGTCACGTTAGCGTAGGTAGCATAGGTAACATGCTACTGCCTGGGCAAACTTTTAGGTAACTTAGTTGGCTGACTTTGCCATAGGGACTTATTAAAGGGCAAGTTTAACAGCTTGCGTGGTCTGGCTATGAGAGCAGACGGTTCGTCTAAGTGCGTACTTAGATTAACTTGTTACACCAGTGCATTACCTAGTTAGTATGATTTTAAAAAGAAATATCACTCAATATCAATATAATCTAAAACACCTGACAGTAAATTTCGTGTCATCATTATTATTCCCATTCAGTTCGTGTTGGCATTCGCTGTCCCTTTCTTCCTTTTAACAAGATACTGAGTTAGACTTGCATCTAGCTAAAAAAAATTGGACTTTTTTTCTACCTCACTGTTGTTACATAGTGATTTCCACGTGTCATTTAAAAACAGTCTCTTTCGCTCTAGTCTTGAGAAAGAAAAAGGGACAATGGTAGGTCTATTTAAAAAACGAACGACGCGTCAATTGTTTTCCTCTGAAAGTAAACTCGCGACTCAAATATTATAGCGTTCACCTAATCCTTATTCATTTGCATATACTATGATACTCGTAGACATTTAAATGAAAGAGACGACTGTAAAGCAAATCAAAGACGAGCTTGTGTTTTGATACATAATACACCGGCTGACCCGTTTAATTTGACGGCGCCTCTAGTAGCGCCGTCTGTTGCACAGCTCTGATTAACTTCCTGTTTTCAATTTCTATTAAATGTCCTTTTGTTGGGCAACTTGTCTTCGAAACTCGTTAACTGGAAGTTTGAGCTTTATTACGACTATTTAATCTGGCATTGTGTCAAGATAAATCTGTAGATAAATTTAATAAAATTAAAATAACCGATGTAGGTAGTATTTACCTACCCATTTGTGATTTCGACTCAAATCTTGGGTTAGAAGTATTTTGGTTCCAAAAAACTATGTGTTATACATATATATACTTTTACTAGATATCTTCGAGAAAATTGTTTTTAAGCACATTAATTAATTTCAAACAAAACTGGCGGCGAAACTATTTACTTCGAAATACGTAGACAGCCCGGTCGACAGGCACTTTTTAATTTTGTTATGATACAAGAACATGACGAGACAATAATCATACATCACACAACGCTCAAATGCAGAACTTAATCAAAGATACGTGAGGTAGCAACTATACATTCGTAAAAAATGCGGTCTACTCACACAGAAAGTAAAATCGACGGGTAAGCTTTTCTTTCCAACACTCACACCACACCAGCCGAAGTAACCCCATAAAGTTTTATTATTATTAGTTATTCGTTACATTTTACGGTAGCATACTGTGTAAAAAACTAGTTACGCACTCGGGCCCCTTGGAGCGAAAGTGAATGATCTAAAAAGTTTGTTAGGAACATATTGAACGGGCTCATTGCCGTTTGTTTGGAACTCGGTAACGAGTTCAGCGGTTCGTTGATTGATGAATGTAGGTTCAGACGCGACGTGCTCCGCAACCGGTTACTCGTATCGATAGTGTCACGAATTAGTTTTGTATCCAAAACGAAAAACGGGTTTTGCAAACGTTGTCCGCGAGTAGGCACTTTTTATTTTAATTTTTTTATTCTGCTAGATCATGCAAAAATTGAACCAGGCGTTACTTGACGGAGATCCATGGAGATAAGTGGCTTATAGTTTCGTACACAGTTTGGTACAATTTATTATAACTACCAGTGATAAATAGAATTAGATGAATGCTAATGTATTTAATATCGCGGTCCATATCGCCACATTTTAGCATTTTTTTGATAATTTTATGCTTTAAATAAATGTCTCTCTCTCTCTCTCTCTCTCTCTCTCTCTCTCTCTATCGAGTTAAAAAAATTAAAAAAGGTTTCATAATTTAGTACTTTATTTTTTAGTTCAAATTTGGAACTGTGTATTAAACATCCATATTACTGCTGACCGAGCTGGTGTCCTTGTGTTTTAGTACGGTTAGCCTTAGAACTTTAGTGCCTTGTCACTTTTACTAATTTGGCACGTTTCGAACTGTCACAGTGGGCGTATCACGTTAGTTGTTGGGGTACGGAACGGATAGTCAGTGTTTTCAAGCTTTGCAAATTAACTCACATACAGTTAGACCAACCAACCCTTTCACCACAAGCGAAATCTTTCTCCAGGCGAGTGATATAGACCAGCCAACAACCATCTTGATGACTATTTTATTTATTCACTGTTTTTCATCGACTGGAAGTATTTACAGAAGTTGTACTGCAGAATCGACGTAGCTTTTTAGAGAGATTTTGTGTTGCAGTGTTCTAATCCATTGCCACTGGTATCGCTTACCATCAGCAGATATGATTGCTAATTTGACTAAAAGAAGGAGGCTACTACGTTTGGCCCAGGTTTTGCCAGGATATTATTAGTTGTTAGGTTTGGCGCTTTACAAGTTACTGCTGTGTATGTGATGTTAAAATCCATAATCTTTGGCATGAACCGTGATCAATTCAGTGCAGTTACATTTTTAACAAAATGACACGTAAAATGAGTGCGAGTTCTTTAGCCTTTTACTGGCTACATTGTAGAACAAAGTGAATTGAATATAAAGTCCAACGCCTTACTAATTAATTCGTTCTGGTTTCAACGGACTGATTTTTTCCAACCTGCCATCCCTGATTTTCAATTTCTGTAGCGAAAGATTAATTAGAAGCGACAGGTCCCTTCCACCGAATTTTATCTACATTTTATAATTACCTACTCACTGTATTTTTTAGAGTTGTTTTTGTGGAATAATTAAATCAGCTCTTACCGAGATTTTTCAGGTTCAACTTTTAAGGGTTTTCTTAATTATTTGGAGGTAGCCGTTTTAATAGCATTTCTTGATCAATAAGTACAAAAGAGTGAATTCAAAAGCGGAACGGAGAGAAAGATCTCTAATCCGATGCAATGGGGAGTGTTCAGATATTTGTTTATTCTTATCCCAACATGGTTCATCATTCTATTACTTGATGGAAATATAGTGAACATGACCATCAACATCACCTCCATGGATCGTGCTGCTTCACTGCGCAGTTGATGCGATGTTCTTTGCCCCGTGTACGTGCAATATCTGGAATGGCCTGGCAGCGGAAATTTTACGACTTGCTACAACATGGGTGCCTTAAAAAGGCGAGTGTACCACTTTTTACAAGGTCAGCAAGCCATCAGCGCTCTCAATTCTACTGCGGGCACCTGCAGTAGCATGGGCACGTATTTGAATATCGAAATTTAAAATATCTAAAGTTAAAACGTCGACGGTCAAAATATCGAAAATCAAAATATCTAGATATTTTAAATTTCGATATTCAAATATGTGCCCAGTAGCATAAATACGAGTATGCTATCTACATAGGTGACAGTGATTATTTAACTTCACATAAACCGCATACCTTGATTTTCACACCAACAAGCAAAAATCTGACAAACCAAATTTATCAATTTTGAAATCTACGTATTGCCTCGCTTTTCATGTAGTGTGATTGGTCGACTCAACTCGTCCCTGCCGTGGTTTTAGGGAATTTTCATGACGTGATATAGTTTTTAAGGAACACATACTGCTACCGTCAATCGTGGTACTTTTACTTTCTAGGGGCAACTTTGCCATAGTCTACAAGTTACCACGTTTGACGGTTATGAAAGTAAATACAGTGAGGAAAAGATAGAGTAAAACTTAATTTTCAAACATTTACAGAACTAACTTTGCTAAATTATATAAAACTAGCGACCCGCCCCGGCTTCGCCCGGGCAAAATAAAAAAATCCAAATCTTTCCTCTTTATAATATTAACCTGTCCTCTCCCAGAGGCACAAATTTGTGCCCAAATTCCTTTGATCCTGTTATCCTGGGAGATGACAGATTAATATAGATATAGATAGGTACCTTTCAACAACAATAAAAGATTATGTTTATCGGAACTCCTCCCTGTAGGCTCATTCTGTTTTGCATTAAAGTATGTTATTTTAAGATAACCAGCATGAATTCGTTGTTTCAGATTACTGCGGGTTTTATTCTAAAATTCTACCGCCGGAAAGCTATCATTTAGTCCGTGATCATGATAGAATTGAAAGGAACAATACAACGTTATTTTAACGGATTAATTGTACCGGCTTCGTAGATGGGGCTTGTGTAAAATTGGGTGACAAATTTTTAATAATAATAATAATAATAAAATTTATTTATTCAGATAACTAGGATCCATCAAATTCACAAAATAAAGATCGTGATTATCTTATCGTAATTTTGAATTCTAAACCTTAACATAAACAAAAAGATAGCCTCAAATTATTTATATATATTTTATGGCAAAAGTCAGTCATATTAAGATTATTATTTACAACATTAAAATTTTAATTAGTTTGTTTGAAAACAAGTAGCAATAATATCAAAACTGATTGATTTATGATGTGATTAAGCTCTGTGGACATTGTGCATCCAAATCAATTTAGCGTTAAACAACTACATAGCTGAAAGTCATTATAACCTAACCTAACCAACAAAAAGTTGGAAAACTTTGTCACTACAAAGCTCAATATCTCAAAAACGGCTGAACCGATTTTGATAAAGCATATCTAAGAACCATAGCTAGAAAACCTGCTTTCAACTAAAAAAAACCTCATTTAAATCGGTCTACCTCATTTTAATCGGTTTAAGAGCTACGGTGCCACAGACAGATACACAGACACACAGAAACATATAGCGGTCAAACTTATAACACCCCTCTTTTTGCGTGGGGGTTAAAAATGGTTTTGTACGTATTTCATTCTTTCTAGCATTGAACAGATTTAGATTGTGTCCATGGGTAATTGTAATTGATGATAAATATTTTTATACAAGAATATATAAATACTTGCTCCATTTACCGTTTTATTCGGCTACTTTTTGCAGTAGTATACTGTCGTATCTCGTAGCAGGCATCGCGATAACGGGCACGATCAGGCGCCGAGTAAATCAACCGCCCCCGCCTGATAGCGGGTTGCGGTAAATCATACAGTTTGTTTTCGGATTGTGAGGTGGTCGAACGATACCATTACTTTTTGCGCTATCTATGATTACTGTTTAAGTATGATACGCTTGTTATCTATATTTAGGAATTATGTATGTATGTAAACTCTTTATTGTACAAAAGAAAAGAAACAATAATAAAATTGGTAGAACTTTGACTTTTTTTTTAAATTATGATTGCCTTTCGGAAACAACAAGACGGAGCTTGTGAGAAACAAGCCGATTATTGTGGACGATTATTCATCTTTTCGTTGTATTTTTTATCATTTGTGCCGTTTCTACTAAAATTTTGAGACATGTGACAGTGATGATAATATTTTGATAATTTTAAAATGTTAAACGAAGGCATTTTGAGTCACCGAGGTAACAGTTATTAATAAAGTCGAACCCAACTAAGGCATAGAAATAAATGTATAGTGTTAGTATTTCGTCCAAACTGCATCAAAAGATTTTTGTTTTTTTTGTCTTTTTTCATTTCATAATAATAACATAAAAATGAAGTTTACGTTTATTGGTCTTGCTTTCATTTTATTCACTATGTTTGTTGCAATTTTCATTCAGCACTTTTAGAAATAAGGAGGTCAATATTCATTTAATTGTACGCGAACGACGTCGCCGGAAAAAACAGATTAGTATAACTAAAGTAAGTCACGATGGATTAGCAATGCAAGCAAGCTGCATACATACGCGACTCCTGCAATATGCATGCACGTTACATGCATAATATACCCGCTTTTAGCTAGCGGATACTTCACATTAGCTTCGGTGTCCATGATGCAGTATACAGGCTGTTCCAAAACGAACATTAAACCTCAGAGTGCTGTTGGCTAATGACCGACGAGAATATATAATGCCTGATTAAGAGCTATTTTTAAAAGTAAAAGTATTGGAATACTCGTAAGTTCGAAAAAGTAATATTAAAGCCCTGCAATCATTAAACAGAAAACTATTAGAATGAAGTTTTTCTCGAAGACAGCATGGATGCGGGCGGCGTAGAACCAATCATTGTGAAGTTCCCTGAGCAAGGCCTATGAACAGTAGACGTTTTTCCACTAACGATGATGTTGATAATGATGATAATGACCGCAGCACAAGAGTCAAATGAAAACCTGTTAAATAGCAGGTACTTAATTAATATAATGAAGTACACTGAAAATTTTGCAGCGCTTAATCGGTTTGTAACTGTACGCTAGAGCATAGCACGGCAGATACCATGGTTTCAGGTTCAACTATTGTCAGTGAGAGTTGTCTTTGTACTTTCATCGCAACCGTCATTTTATATCTAATTATCTTCGATTATAGACACGAATGTTGGCCACCATTTAGTTTGTAATGCACCGGGAAACCACGTAATGAGTTCAATGAACTGAAATAATTACTTTGCTCACCCGCGACCTTATGATAGCTACGAGCTACGTTTATGCAAGAAAAGTGTGTTCATGCAGTGCCTCCATCTCCACACTGTAACGCGTTTCGAACTCTTTTCTTTCAACTTTCGATCCATATCAATGAACTGATTCATTTTTCTGTTCCGTGGATTCATTGATATGGACTTCCGCAAAGTAACGTCTGATTCAATAAATGAAATGAATTTAGATATGAATATTAATATATACATTTAGCAGTTAACAGTTAAATTCTTGGTTGAGTTAGTAAGAACCTAGCATCTAGAGTTTGTAGTGCACGTCAAATACACGAGTTCAAATTTAGTTAAACTTTGTTGATGCTACCTATTGCCTACGTAGATTCAAAGTCAAAGTCAAAATATCTTTATTCAATTTAGGCTATAACAAGCACTTATGAATGTCAAAAAAAAACTACCACCGGTTCGAATATCCTCTGTTGAGAAGAATCCGGCAAGAAACTCAACGAGGTATATTTTTTAAAACAGATTCATAATATTATTACATGATATCTATACATCACAAGTATTTAATACAACTTTATTTTTAACACAGTAGATTTACTAGGATTGTTGACTTAAATACTAATAACAAGGTAATAATGAGGTTATAAATTTGAAAATATACCTACTTTAATTATACTTTTGTTACCTTTAAAATAATAATATGTTTTATACATATTTGCTGCGGGACCTTGTCTTTAATTAACCTAACCTAATCTTTAATTAAACGTAGCCTACGTTTGTCGCGCTGTTTGTGACGTAGTATTCAAAGATTGGTCGACATATACCTAGATATTTTCCTGGCACGAACGAAATGTTGTAAGAGTTTGACCAAATAAAAATATCGACAGTCCTTATAATATTAATATAAGTAGGATAGAATATGAATCATTTGGTATTTTATTTTTAATTTTGTTATCATTCCACACTCATTAAATGATGTTTGGCGGCTACATTCTCAAATTTGGAAGTCATTAGCAAAAACACACATAACAAATAAGGAAGCTTTAAAGAAAACTAGTAAAAAACTTTTCATCTACACCTACGTTAATTTTGAATATTGGATAGTTAATTTATCCACTGCCAGAAGCTAGTTCCGAGATACAGACCTCACAGACGTTATCACTGGCGTTAAATCCGCTTCACACCATCATCCATCATTCAGACTTCCAGCGCCAGTTTCGGACGTACTTTGCAGGCGTTTTCACATGCCAGAGACGATACGAAGCCGGTACGACTCCGTGATAGTATGCATAGAACTAAAATATATCAAATCAAACAGGTATGAGTTGAGTATCAGTGATTTGAGTGAGTTGAGTGTCTTTAGACAATTTAATAATTATAAATAAATGCAATGTATTTGTTTGCTTTGATATAGTTGAGTAATAATATTTTTGAAGTAAGTATGGTTTTAGTGAAGGCGATGATTTTTTACAAGCTCACAAGCTTGCCCTGTTTGTTTATTTATTTATTTGTTTGCGGTCAAATCTTAGAAGCTTTGACCAACTTGCAGTGGTCCGTTTGACTTGAAATTTGGCATACTTATGTAAATCTGGTGACAATACCTTTTAATTATTTTTATTTATTTTTTGTATTCTCATTTTATTTTATCTCACTTTATTATTATCATGTTTATTCTGTATCTATTATTTATATGTGTGTGTCCCGAATAAATCTTTTCATTTTTCATTTTTTTTCATTTTTGGTAGTGACATCTTGGTAGTCTGGCCAGAATCATCTCCGCAGAATGGAATTCCTCAACGCTTAATGGTATCGACTTGAAATTGGGGGTTTACCCTTGAAACGTCGACATACTTTTAATCGAATATCATTTTATTTAAAAGTCTGCGTTTCACATTGTTTCATTTCGTCGAATATTCATTACCTGGAATGATTAGAATAAGTATTTTTAAATCACCGATTTTTAATTTGTGGACCTTCTTTTCTTCACCGATTTATTTTTGTTGGGGTCGCAGTTCTAACGTAACCTACTATCTTGGTAGCGATATGTTTTTGTTGGGGTCGCAGTTCTAACCAAACCTAACCTACTTGCCCGGTAGCGATGTATTTTTGTTGGGGTCGCAGTTCTAACCTAACCAAACCTACTTTTCTGGCAGCGGTTTTTTTGTTGGGGTCGCAGTTCTAACCTAACCTAACGTACTATCCTGGTAGCGATTTATTTTTGTTGGGGTCGCAGTTTTATTTAACCTAACCAAAACTATTTTTATAATAATAGTAACTATATTCATTTTACAAGCCTTGAAATTTGCTAAAAAAGTACGCAAAAGATGCAGAATTCAATCTTCAATTACTAAATCTAGTAGATATTATTGTTATAATATGTAATCAACTATGAAATAAAAGTGTTTTAATAATACGTCGATGAAATATACAGCGATATTTAGTTGTTCTGCTTATGAATAGTTGATGAAATGTATTTTTAAGCAAATAATAATCTTTGTAATGTTGTTCTTATAATTGTTTTAATATGTAATGACTATATTCGATGAAGTGTACTCCAAGGGAAAATATTAGTATTGAATATTCGATATATCGTTTTCGATTAAATTAAATTCGATAATTAGTTTGTCGAAATTTCAAGGGGCACCCTAAATATGGTACGGAATTGTAGTTTGGATGACAATGCAAGTACAGTCAACAAAAAGTACAGTCAGCAAAGAAGCTTGTATAAAAAAATCTTTTTGACTAAAACTTGAAAATTTAGAAATGAAGTAATCAAAGTAACATTTAAATTTAATGATTTGATGACAATATTTCTTAAGGTTTTCAATTTTGTCGTTAGTTAATAATCTCTTGGTTAGCTAAAAAGAGCATTGCTGCGAGCTAAAAATATGTTACTTAATTTATTTATGCTCGATTATCTCGCAACTTTCCGTCGACCGCTAAAGTATTAAAGACCGTCGTTGGTTTTCTTTATATCTATATACTCTATATTATATTAATCATAGACACCGTTTACGTCTACTATTTTGACAAATAGCATAATTGTTACGAGTAGTTAAGTTTCATTTATACGGTACGACAGTAAAAAGTAGATATCAAACCAGTTTTGCGTAAAATATACCAACACAAAGTATCTGAAATTTTATGAAACTTATGTATGATAGTACACCTAGTGCCGTATTTAAATTTATTACCAGTAAAGACTTTTCAAAACAGCTTGTTGCTCAAAATCTCTAATATTTAAGTACCATTACCACGTATCTGCGGATGCTTAAAACTTCGCACTCCGCGAACTGTTTCATATTCACTAGCGAAGTTGGAATACAGTGAACGTAGCAAAGATATCTACTTTTATAAACTCAGTTGTGGTGGGAACCAGTTTCCTTGTTCGAGTCTACTTTATTTTCTTGGCAAATCGTGGAAGCGATCATGTGGCAAAACGCTCTTATGGATTTGGCCCGAGGGAACTTTGACTTGGGAGTTGGCTACTACAGTTCTAGTCGTGAAACGTTTTGTTCCTTCAAACACATGCCTTGTGTTTGAGAGCAAAACGATGTTCCGACGATGCTAAGATGCGGATGCGGATAAATGTTCGCGAAACTCGAGGCTTGGTAGTTTGGGTACTGATCTCGTATCTATGAAATCAATTAAATACAATTTTGTTCGAGCTGGCAGCTAAATTGATTTGTGATTTTCGAGTCGTTTTTGATCAGTGAGGAGGAAGAAATCACTAATCGCGAAGTAAGCATGGAATGTTATGTTGAGATGTGGTTGTGGCATGATCTACAGAATTTCTCAAGAATGCTGACAGAAGCCTTATTTGGTCATACCTTGCTTGTGATACTCATCTGTTGAGCTGTGTTTGACGGCATCAGGAATCTGAAAACTTTATTTTTGCCAAGTTTAGATACTTCTTATTGCTACCTACTTTCTTTTCACATTCATCACTGTCATATCAGCCGTTTCCATTGTTGGGACATAGACCTGTCCCATAGACTTCCAGTTGCTTCGTTTGGAAGCGGCCTCCATCACCCTGTCTGCGGCTTTAACCAAGTCATCCGTCCATCACTTTGGTGGAAGTCGTACGCTACGCTTACCGATCCCTGCACATTAGCTACAACAAGCCAATCATTTTCGCATTCATCACGTTCCATTTAATAATAAAACAGAACGTAATTGTATTATGCTATAACAGGATTTTTTTATAAAAAGTAAAATCATTGTGAAAACCACTTAATACCCGTCAAAAATTTGTAAATATGACCATTGACCTGATTATTATAAAAAGCCGTGTTCAAAGAAACACCAGTCAGAAGGAAAGAGCGCCTACTTTATCGCCCGTATTTCTGACGGGCTCACGAAATTTTCCGCTCAATAACTTTGCTCCCCGATTTAATTATAATTATTACCTTACGTTACAATATACGCGTGTCCCTCCAAAAATAAATTAATTATAAAGGAGAGTTGTTAACTCAGTGTCGGTAGGAAACACTGACAGGCGATGAATGAAGGTCGTAGTAACTTGAATCTACTCGTGAAATATTGTAATGTTGAAGCCAACTCTGCTGATAAAATGATGCCATTGAATAGAGTATGTCGCAATATTAACTAATAATTTCAGGATAGCTCTAATAAAACCCATTTCATTTTGACTCAAAAAACCAGATTAATTTTTCAGTGAAATGAAAAATTTGATTTTAGTAACTTTGAAATAGTAATTGTTAGTCAATTGAGTTGGACATTAAGTGACGTCATAGTTCAGTATTATCATACAAAATCTATGGGGAAATTGGGTTTTAACAGCTCCTGAAATTATTTATGAAATTCTCAGGACCTCGAAGTAAATTTTGAGAATAACGTATTTTTTTTATATACCGCCCTACATGCAAAGTAGATAGATAGTGACTTAATACTTATTGTAATATCTTTAATTTCTATTAGAAAAATAAAGAATAGCAATAACAAAAAAAACAACAAAAACAACATTTTTTAGTAATAAAAACAACATTTCTGGTAATATTGATTAAAAAAAACCGAGTCAGCGGTGATAGATACGGATCAAGCTTTTGAATAAGTATCTACTTCGAAACTCTAAAGTATAGCGGATATAAACGAAAAAATGTCCGCTCCGCAATATGTGAGTGAAGCATTTAACGACGTCAGCATAAAGATAATAGGAAAAAGTTAAATTATGTCGATGTGGCGTCTCAGGACGGCTCCCGGCGACCGCCACGGAGCAGTTACTCCGCTGCCGGTTATAAAAGTTGAATTTATGACGCAAATTATTCCACTCTCTTTCCTAATTTCGCTACTTTTCCATTCTTTGTGTCCAGGTGCATGATATGAAGTTAACTTTAAAATGGACTAGCGGGGGTTAGCTAAAGACGTTCTTGGTAACTTTCGTTTTATTAGTCTCGTTCTGCTTTGATGGGAAGGGGAACAGTGGACGTCTTCATTTTGCATTTCGACTCATCTAATAAAATTCTCTCACTGTCAGCTGTATTTTACCTTAATCTTCAGGTGCCATCGGTATCGAAATTTACAACAAAAATCAACTCTTCAACACAAAAGGTTATCGAGAGCTGTTGAAATTTCATGCATTAAGGATTTGAGAGGGCGTCGTCGGGTCGACAAATCCCGGCTCTCCATTACTAACGGTCGCAGTCGGGGCGTTCACGCATAGAGACCTTACACACGACATTGTTTTATACGACCCTTTTTTACTACTTATACAAGCTGATTTAATAGAATTCTATAAAGTAATTTTCATATAGGTACTTCTTATATTTTGTTCTATGGAAGCTGTCAAATCATCTGATAAGCTGACTAAGGAATAAACACTGAAATTCTGAATCACATGTCAAAATTGGTAAGTTGTCTAAAATAGTTTTTACACTTCTTTATGCTCGTAAGGTTCGTATTTATGCTAGATCTAGGCGACGTAAAATGACTTTTATGCTCTAGTGCATAAAATATAATCTTCGTCTAAGACCAAGGCAATCAGGTGTAAACAGCCACAAACAAAGAAGTTTCTACATATATTTTTTGATAATTTTTAATTTATATAAAATTAAAAATCAACTAAAACAATCAAAATATATCAATAAAATAAAAAAAGATATAATTATATTATATTATAGTAATGCATGGACAATAAAAGGTACATAGTAAGTAAAAAATTGTTTCTACTGTTGCTATTTCATTTCCTCGCCATCGAAGTGAAAAGCAGAGTGTAAAACTCGAGCATTAAACCCATTTTCGCCTCGACGTGTACCGGCTCGGATAGCTATATGAACGTCTCGGGTAAAATGGCTCGTTTTATGCTCTTGTCGTACAATCTAACTAAAACTAACTAATTTGGCTCAGGGACCCAAAGAGGGTCTTGGCCTCCGAAACAAGAGCATGCCATCTGTCCCGATAGATCTATTATTTTATATTGCACAGGCATAGGCAATCAATGCACAAATTAAAAATCACACCTTCTTACTGCTTTTTAAATAAAAAGCCATACGAGTGAACCCTGTGAATTGACGATCGAATTGAAAATTAGCCTATTAAATCGAATGAAAGTGAGTTGGTTATGATTATGAAGACTCACATCATTATCATAATACTCTTACACTATGTCATAATTTTTTTCTTATAGACGAATTAGACTGATCAGGCTTGTATTTTTTCCCGGGTTTTTTAATGTTCTTTACATTTTATTTTCATACAATTCCAGACCGTCTTGTGCTTTCCGCATCCAACGCGATCCCGCGATCTTAACCAGGTCGTCGCTCCATCTTGTCGTTGGATGCGGAAAGCACAAGAACGGTCTGAGTGGAGTGGAGAGCCTTGAGGGAGGTCTATGTCCAGCAGTAGACGTCTTTCGGCTGACATGATGATGATGATGACAATCCCAGAGGTTCAATGTGCACCACATCAAAAGTAGGTATAAGTACAACTTGAAATAAAATTTTCAATGACAAAACATTTTACAGAGCTAAAAGAATTTCCTTGCTCACCCGCGACCTTACGATAGCTAAGCTTATGCAAAATATGCGTGTTCAAGCAGTTCCTCCACCTCCACACTGTAAGAACACACACAAATCACACAAACCCATCTATCACCACCACCACACTACACTGACTACGTTTCGAACTCAACCAGAGCTCATCTTCAGAGTGACACAACCGTACACCATGCTACCAGTTGTTAGACTCTTTGGAAATTCTTTTAGTTCATTGATATGGACCTCCGCAAGGTAACGCCTGATTCAATAAATTACATTTTACAGACCTGTTAAATCAAGCTAACCCAATCATCTTGGGAAATAACGAATTTTCAAGACAAAACAAATAGTCATGTCGGCTGTGACTAAGCTAAAACGACCAACAAACAATTAATATTCATAACCTAACATAACATAACCAACAAAAAGTTGGAAAACCTCCGACTTTGTCACTTCAAAGTTCAATATCTCAAAAACGGCTGAACCAATTTCAATGAAACATATCTAACAACCATCGCTAGAAAACCTGATTTCAATTAAAAACAAACCGCATTCAAACGGTCCACGCGTTTAAGAGCTACTGTGCCATAGACAGACACAAATAGCGGTCAAACTTATAATACCCCTCTTTTTACGTCGGGGATTAAAAACTAACATAATAATAGTTTCAATAACATACACCAATTCAAGATTAGGAATAATAACCAGCCTATCGTGCACAAAGACAATACAATGCAACTGGCTAACACACTGGTCTGTAACTGCGGTCTGTAAATCGACTCGAAACCAGCCCGATTGGAAATGCAAGTTCTAGTGTTATGCCTTATCAAGTGCATATGGCGGAAATCCACCATAATTGTATTGCGATGAGGAATCGTTGGGCTGTAGTCGGAGTCAACAATTTCTCAGGTTAGCTAGAAAGTAGGGGTACCTACTTTATACTTGTTCCTTTATTTTTGTCCATCCAGCTCCAAAAGCCTAGGGAAACTCAAGCAAAACTTTAAATTATTGATTTATTTAACATCTCCTTTTGGAACAGACGAAATCGAAATTAACTTCAACTACCTACATTATGTAATGTCATCGCTTTTTAAGATCAAAGGAGTTTTTTTTTCGTATTTCGTGTGTCATTTACTTTTGAAACTGGAAGATAATCCTCCCTAAGATTTTGTTTACGGGCTCTGATCTTCCACTCGCCCTGGATTAGCTGAGGACAGACCGCACACTTGCAAAGGCCTTAAATTTAAACACGTGTTTCTTAATCTGTGCCAGGTCACGTCGAACGGACAGTGACGAAGTGTGGGCCGCACCGGATTACTCTATCAGGGCATTAGGCCTGTGAGTCACGGTGGGGGTTGAAAAACAGTATTAAAGTTTATATTATGTACTTTAGCAATCAATGGTAGCGGTCCTTCCATAAATAACGTCTCACTAATATTGAGCGTCTTCACCCCAACACCTCACCTCAACACTTGTCACACGTATTACTATGAAAATCGTTATTAGTTATTTTATTTCAGTGTCAATAATGTCGATTAAGTCCCCTCAAGTCGGGTCTGTCAACTTGAAAGTTAACCTTAGCGACATATTCATTTCATAGGAAGTTTTTTAAAAGTTTAAAGCTGCTTAAATATTTAGATGATCATATCACGAAACTCATACACTAATTTAATGGTCAAACTAGCTACTTAGAACACGGCGGCAATTGATTGACAAAATTCCAATACATTTGTTAAGTCAGTCAATTAGTCAATAAATCAGCCGAAAGACGTCCACTGCTGGATTTAGGCCTCCCCCAAGGCTCTCCACTCAGATCGGAATCAATAAATCGAATCAGCCCATATCCACCCCCTGCTGAGTAAGGGCTTCTTCACATTCTCGCTACTTTGAACGGCCCTGTACCAGTCTCATTCAGTGCTGTTTAGTCAGTACTTAGTATTTTGTCGGCGTTGAATGACAAAAATCCATGGAACATGTTTTATTTATAACGAAAAGCTTTTCCCGAAAAAGTCGTCATCTTCAGTGACTAACTGCTTTCACAGTATTTACTTTCCCATTCGCGGTCACCGAGACTGCCCTTGTAACTTTATTAAGATAAATAAAGGGAATTTCTTATTCAAGCCAACGGAAAACATGGTCTAGTTGGTGTTAAAAATGAAGGCGATATAGGCTTTTGTTGTTTTTATGTGACCATCGTCCGAAAAGGAAATTGAGGCCAGAATTTTTTGAAATAAATTGTTAAGGAATTGCCTTTGTTGTTATAGAAAACTTTTTAATTACGTAGGTAATAATGAAAAGAGTGAGTTTAAGAGCCAAAAATAGTGAAACTCATTATAAAAATAAATTACTATGTAAAAATATACACATGCGTGATGCATACCCACACATTAAATAAGAATAAAGTAAAAAAAAGTTACCCCAATAATTCAAAGAAATGATGAGAGCCACATCTTCATCAAAAACTTTCCCTGAACGACCCTATGAAGGAAGATTACCTGATGAAGGTCGGTAACCGATTCCGAAGCCTAATAGACCTGAACTCGCTGTTGTCTCTCACATGTTCTGCAATCGACCGATTTCTAACATTTGACTGCAAGAGTACGTAATTTGTATTGGGTTGGAAATTTTAAATGACAATGAAACATTGTTGATTACTCTACATTAATTTACATTTGTAATCTAACTTTA
>NC_133489.1:8922737-8950191 GCF_025370935.1 Choristoneura fumiferana
TCTGTGCCAGGTCACGTCGAACGGACAGTGACGAAGTGTGGGCCGCACCGGAATTACTCTATAGGGCATTAGGCCTGTGAGTCACGGTGGGGGTTGAAAAACAGTATTAAAGTTTATATTATGTACTTTAGCAATCAATGGTAGCGGTCCTTCCATAAATAACGTCTCACTAATATTGAGCGTCTTCACCCAACACCTCACCTCAAACTTGTCACCGTATTACTATGAAAATCTTTATTAGTTTTTTTTTTTTTTTTTTATACGACTGGAAGGCAAACGAGCAAGTGGGTCTCCTGATGGTAAGAGATCACACGCCCATAAACATCTGCAACACAGGGGTATTGCAGACGCGCTGCCAACCTAAGGCCTAAGATGGGATACCTCACGTGCCAGAAATTTCACCGGCTGTCTTACTCTCCACGCCGAAACACAACAATGCAAGCACTGCTGCTTCACGGCAGGGTTAGCGAGCAAGATGGTGGTAGCAATCCGGGCGGACCTTGCACAAGGTCCTACCACCTGCAAAAGTTGCTAGTTATTTTGTTTCAGTGTCAATAATGTCGATTAGTCCCCTCAAGTCGGGTCTGTCAACTTGAAAGTTAAACCTTAGCGACATATTCATTTCATAGGAAGTTTTTTAAAAGTTTAAAGCTGCTTAAATATTTAGATGATCATATCACGAAACTCATACACTAATTTAATGGTCAAACTAGCTACTTAGAACACGGCGGCAATTGATTGACAAAATTCCAATACATTTGTTAAGTCAGTCAATTAGTCAATAAATCAGCCGAAAGACGTCCACTGCTGGATTTAGGCCTCCCCCAAGGCTCTCCACTCAGATCGGAATCAATAAATCGAATCAGCCCATATCCACCCCCTGCTGAGTAAGGGCTTCTTCACATTCTCGCTACTTTGAACGGCCCTGTACCAGTCTCATTCAGTGCTGTTTAGTCAGTACTTAGTATTTTTTCGGCGTTGAATGACAAAAATCCATGGAACATGTTTATATTTATAACGAAAAGCTTTTCACGAAAAAGTCGTCATCTTGAGTGACTGACTGCTTTCACAGTATTTACTTTCCCATTCGCGGTCACCGAGACTGCCCTTGTAACTTTATTAAGATAAATAAAGGGAATTTCTTATTCAGGCCAACGGAAAACACGGTCTAGTTGGTGTTAAAAATGAAGGCGATATAGGCTTTTGTTGTTTTATGTGCCCATCGTCCGAAAAGGAAATTGAGGCAAGAATTTTTTGAAATAAATTGTTAATTGCCTATAGAAAACCTTTTATTAGGTGGTAATAATGGAAAGAGTGAGTTTAAGAGCCAAAAATAGTGAAACTCATTATAAAAATAAATTACTATGTAAAAATATACATAGGCGTGATGCATACCCACACATTAAATAAGAATAAAGTAAAAAAAAGTTACTTCAATAATTCAAAGAAATTATGAGAGCCACATCTTCATCAAACTTTCCCTGAACGACCCTATGAAGGAAGATTACCTGATGAAGGTCGGTAACCGATTCTGAAACCTAATAGACCTGAACTCGCTGTTGTCTCTCATAATGTTCTGCAATCGACCGATTTCTAACATTTGACTGCAAGAGTACGTAATTTGTATTGGGTTGGAAATCTTAAATGACAATGAAACATTGTTGATTACTCTACATAATTTACATTTTGTAATCTAACTTTAATAAAGCAGCGACTCGACCGGCTCCAAGTTATTTGTTAATATTGTCTTATTCTGTGACTCCGAAACTCTTAATTACTTACAATGGTGGTCCGCAAACATTCGTCTCGTTACGATACATAGACTTCATTATTTACTCGTACTTGTACAACACAGGATATCTTTAACAGTAGGTGTAAACAGAGAGAAGAAAAACACGCAAACTATGTAACTATTTTACATTAATTGTGTTTAATAAACCTTCGAATAGTGACGGCTACCAAGGCCGTGGCTTATTTGCTCTTCTGTGCAGCATTATGTCTAGAGAACAATTCATGAAAACATACCTCAATGAAACCGATTCGATGTTGACGCTCGCTAAAGTCCGTAAGCCGCAATAGTCCGCACCGCCACTTCACTAGCTAGTTTTTAGGTGTATAAAGTTTGTTATTATTTACACATAACTATTTACAATGTTCTCAACAATTAATATTTATTTTACAAACCGAGCACAACCGCAATAATATATATCCGCCGAGAGTTTTTTTGAAGTCTGGCTGACTGCCGCCTTTTTACGATGAAGGCGCGCGGCAAAGGACTTGCGCCAATCAGCCACCGATAGCAAAGAGGATGCAAATCAAAAAATTGTTCGCCATCCAAAATACTTGCACAAATTGAATAACAATAGTCTAATACTAATGGATTTAGACAAGAAAAAAAATCATCCCTATACGTAAAGGAGAGGTTCTCAAAGATTTTTTTAACTTTTATTTTACAACTTTGTGTAAATGCAATTATAAGGGTTCCTTGTAGGACTACGAACCCGTTAAAAAACAAACAATTTCACAATGAAAATCTTAAGCCAACGCAGCTAGCCTACCGTCACATTGTCTCAACTGAGGCATCGCGTTGCTTCTCTCAGCAAATATTTACCTCTTAACGAGAAACCTGACTTCACCCGCGGCTGCTGTAATAAACTTTTCTATTGTGAGCTTGTTTGCCTCCTGCAGGGTAATCGTTGCACTGTCTACCAGTTTACATTGGGTTTAATTAATATTTGACATAAACCCGCAAAAGTTGAACCACAAATTTGGGGTCAAATTTAAAACGGATTTTAATTGAGATTAGGCAAAGGATGGCATTGTTTACTGGTTTGTGGTAGTTGGGTTCTTGTTCGGATTATTTGATCGAATTATTATGGTTGCTACTCGTATCTAAACAAAACAGATGTGGTCAAAAGGTAAAATACAATTCATATTTTTCATGAAAATTCGAAAAGACAGTCCAAAAACACAGAGGACAAGAAAACTCAACCCATTACTTGCTTGCTTGTTGCTTTATCAGTTTTTAAACCAACTACATAGGTGTATTCGAATATAATTTTTTGAACTTATCGAATGCTTCAAAAATATGTTCACAGACTCTTATTCCCACGTAACCCCTCGTATGTTTGGGTGCTGATCAGTGTAGGTATTGTATTGTACTGTTAAACTCTTTGTACATAAAACACATGAAAATAACAGAACACAGGATAATTAGATGTACAAAGGTGAACTTATCCCTTAAAGGGATCTCTTCCAGTTAACCTTTGAACAATTGGCAGGATTGAGGATTTGGTATTGTATTTTTTTTAAATCAACAGCATTTGTGGTGATTAAAACAGATGAGACTAGAATTTAGTACTTTTTTTAAGTCCGGCGAGGGGGTAATAAGGCCGTCTCAACATATTTCTGAGTGGTCAGGGTCTCAATATACACATTTTTGCACTTGACTGCACTCAAATAGAGTAAGAAAAAAAATTCGTTTCGGGAACTTTCGTTCCCATAAAATGTAGGTATTTTTTTGCTATTTATGTGTATAATGTCTGTATTTTGGACTTAATGCATAATACTGCCCTGGCATTGCATAGTTCAAAAGCTTGAAGTGACGATAACGAATGCATATTCATGACATTAAGCTGGAATTCAGAGCATGTGAGATGGCTGTATCTATTCGTTCATGAAATCTAAGCGTTAAGCTGAGCGCTATTCTTTGTGTAGATACATTTCTACTTACTTTACACGTTCTTGATAATAAGTATTTGCACTGGAAAACCTAAAAAGACCTAATTTTGCAAAAACGTAGACATTCGAGTAAATAATTTGTGGGTTGATTGTGTGTGTACACACGTGAAACACGTGAAAATGCTTTATTGAGCTTTTTAATGGTTGAGTTCGTATTTAAATTATGGCTTCAATCAAAGACTAAGTAAAATTAAGGTAGTCGATGTTTCTGTTTATTTAATCAATACGATTATATACTATTTTAGATGTTTTTTTTATTATATTTAGTTATTTAAATGCAAAAATAAAATTAATCGCATTAGCTTAGTGTACATTTTAGAATGTTTAAATAATGTGAAAGTTAGTGTAAGTGAGATTTCACACAATGTCATTAATTTTTCACCTCAGCAGCTCAAACAGGCAGGTTTTGCTATGAAAAATCAGTGTGCTCACTCCGTAAGACAAAGTAGCTTTTTAATTATTGTTTTTTTTTTTCAATATGAAAAAAGGGAGATCGATACTAACTTCTGTAGGCTTAAAAAGAAACAAACAAACGTTCGGATACATATCATCATCATCATCATCCCAGCCTATATACGTCCCACTGCTGGGCACAGGCCTCCTCTCAGAACAAGAGGGCTACATATATAACATCAAAATTACAAAACGTCTGTTATATCAAGTATATAGTGCATTACTAAAAGGATTTAGTATAGCACTTATTGTTCGAAGCTTGTACGGTGCTTTTCTCAATTATAAACTAAAAAAACTACAAAAATAAATTAGCAAACAAAACGAGCATAAATGAACGAATATCCCGCTCAATTTTACTTTTTTCTAGGTTTTTTTTTTACTTTTTAATTATGCAAAAAACATTATACCAACCTAATAAAAATACTGTGTTGACCTTTAGCATTAAAAATATGTCAATAATGAATTAATTGTAATAATTTCCTAATTATAATTAATTCATCATCATCATCATCATGTCAGCCGAAAGACGTCCACTGCTGGACATAGGCCTCCCCCAAGGCTCTCCTCAGACCGGTCTTGTGCTTTCCGCATCCACCGCGATCCCGCGATCTTAACCAAGTCGTCGCTCCATCTTGTTGGAGGCCTACCGACAGCTCGTCTCCCGGTCCGCGGACGCCATTCGAGAACCTTCTGGCCCCATCGGCCATCCGTCCTGCGAGCAATGTGCCCGCCACTGCACTTTAGTTTCGCAATTCTTCGGGCTATGTCGGTAACCTTAGTTCTACTGCGGATATCAATTTCTAATTCTATCCCGCAGAGAAACCCGAGCATAGCCCTCTCCATAGCCTCTGAGTGACCTTTGAGTTTTCTCATGAGGCCCATCGTTAGCGCCAATTATAATTAATTAATTATTGACATATTTGAAAAACAGAAAACACGAGGTAAAATTAAAAAAATGAGAATTCTATGACAGCGAAATATTTCCGAAATGTCACAATTTTCCCACTCTTTTAATAAAGTATGCAACCTCGTTGTACAAAAGTCGCTGCTCTTGTTTTTTTTTTTAATAAATAAATAAATAAATATCACGGGACAATTCACACCAATTGACCTAGTCCCAAAGTAAGCTTAGCAAAGCTTGTGTTATGGGTACTAAGCAACGGATAAATATAATTATATAGATAGATACATACTTAAATACATAGTAAACACCCAAGACCCGAGAACAAACATTCGTATTTTTCATACAAATATCTGCCCCGACACGGGAATCGAACCCGGGACCTCAAGCTTCGTAGTCAGGTTCTCTAACCACTAGGCCATCTGGTCGTCAAAAATAAATTCGTTCCGTATACTGCCTATCTCTTAAAGTTGGATCAAAATATTTGTCAAATTGAATGAATTTGCAACTAATCTATTTATATTCATGTTTGAAATAATAGAAATCGTAATAAAATCATATTTAAAGGTTTATCTTTACTTATAAAAAAATATACGTTTATTGTTCCGCCTTTTTAATGACCCGAAAATAAGGTTTTTGGCAGTATTTAAAAAGTATGATGTAACAAGTATGAGATTTGTATCGTACCTACTGGATAATTTTTCGTTCCATATTCAAAACCTGTCTACTTACCGGAGACTTTTAATCGTTGTCTGGCATTCTTAACTGACTTTTTAAAATGTGGCTTTACTAACCTTTAATTTAAATGTTCTCGCTGCTTAGGTGAAAAGTTGTATGTGTGACACGAGATAAAGTTTTTTTGCATTTTGTGTGTTTGAATCCCTCGCTGATCTCAGGATTCTAACCTAGAATCACTCGCTATCGCTCGTGATTCAATTGTAGAATCCTTCGCTTACTCGGGATTCAAAATCAACACTCGCACCAAAAAACGACTTTGCTCTCTTGTTGCACAAATAACTATTTTTGTTTTTTAGGAAAATATAGTTAAAATTTGTTTCTTCATTTCTTTCTAATCTTTCAAGTCTTTTTTATCCCAATGGTACAAAACGGAAGAAAATAATAGATTTCCTGACTGCATGTCTCTTGGTAGGGGCCAGTGAGCGATGACCTCTAATGGCGGACGTTGACAAAGCAGCCTCGGCTCCCATGAAAACGTTCAAATACATCATCGCTGCTGACAGTACGGTTCCAAGGACTATGAATTGCTATATTTTATTTCTGCTACGCTTGCCTAATACTTGATAAATGATTGGAATAGAACGGCCAACTGACCGAGCTGAAATTTCAAAACAAATCGCTTTGACTGGACTGGTATTAAACGCAATGTTAGCACATACGCGTAACTGGGATATGTTTTACAGAAACTGTAGCGTTATGATGCAATTAAGATATCGATCAGGCGCGTTAGTTAATAACTATTGTATTCAACAGTATTAAGCTGAAAAAAGGGGGATGTCCGATGTTCCTATTAACCGTCTGCCAACACGTGACGTTTGCTTTGTACTTTGGTCACTTAATTAGCTTGTAGAGACCCTAGCATTGGTGAGACTTATGTCATGGAGAAGAATCTTAATCCGATTGTGTGACCTAATAATCTAGTAATCTGGATAAATATATCATTGAGATTAATCTCAGTGATGCGATGTAGCTTCTACTCACGCGTTTATTTAGTAAATTCAATTTTAACTAAATATTTTGCCTTTTAGACAACTGCTATGAATAATGTTTTATTTGAAATACAAAAATCAATCAAGTGAATTTTCCAAAAAAAAGGCGTCGCAAATTAAGATACACCACATAGTTACTAACGTTAGTCAAATCTAATCCTTCGTCTCTTTTCCATCTGACACCTAGGTATCATCATATAATATTGAATAAATTGAATATAATTTCATGTACGTTAATTACGTATAGAAATAAAAATAGAACTAAAACTAACTTACTCTAATTCTAAAAATCTATATTGGCAAATATCACCCACATTACGTACCTTAAATGTACATTGATTAAATTTAATTAAAAATATTATACCACGATTTACACGAGTAGGTACTAGCGAATGGGCTTCGAAATAGCCATAGCTGTGCGCTAACAGCTCGCGTTTTTTTTTTTTGAAAATAAATAGACAAAGGCTAGTCGCGGTTCTGGCTGTTTTACGTTGAGCCATCGCTCAAAGCGTTGGCGTGTGTTTACTGACAATAGAAATTATTTCCCGCTAAGTATTGTGAGGATGCAAAAATACACGTCTAGCTGTGACGTTGAGTGATGCGTTCCCGCGCGTCTGCCATTGTCTGCTGCTGAAAGAGATTGCACAATATGAAATACTTCAGTTTGAATCGCGAGTGCCTCATTGAATACGGAAAACGCGACTGAACGGCGTTATTCTCAAACTAAAATATTCATATATCGTTCTCGGCGTAAAGCTAACGCGTTTCAAAAATATGGCTTGGTGCCTTACGTATGCGTAGTCTACTCGCATTTCAATAATTCAATTTTCTGCGTCAAGGTTTGGGTTTTTTAGCGAGAGCACGTTCTGTTTGCTACAAAAGCTCAAATTACGTGGTTCGAAAAACAAGTAAATTGCTTATTGTAGCGATAGAAGTGATAAATCCCATACGGAACATTTGGCTTTATAGTAGAATTCTAGAACAGCTTAGGTTACTCTTTAAAGCAAAGGAATAAGTTTCATTTACTGTATCTGTAGATTTTTTTTAAAAGTTTACATAAACTTAATCAAAATTAGTTAAATAATTACAATTTCATTCATATTTAGGGTTGATAATTGCTTCTGATTAAAAAAAAATACAGTAAGTACTCGTATTTGTTAAGGTTTAAAGTAATCTTTATGTCCCTGTTGTGTCAATGTATGATATTAAATTGACCGTATATTACCGTCAAACTCAGGCAGTGTCATTACTGTAAAAATATTAAGTGTAAAATTAAATGGAGGTAGGAGCTAGGTACTTCGACGATCCAGTTTAAATAATCTTCTAAATTTAAGAGCAATGTTTTGCTTAACATCAGCTTAAAACACGGCGGCTAATTCCAGATCTCTGTTTCCATTATGGTTTATTTTAATAAGGCTAAATTTTAATTTTCAAAAGCTAAGTCCCAAGTCGAAAAGATAAATCAAGAACCTTGAACGTGTGAAAGGCTGCACGGAGCAAGTCTGATCCACTATTATGATAACGAATGCTTCAGTGCCGAAACATTCAAATTAAAACGACAGTGCAGACTCTCTTTGACGCTAGTAAAACATCGCTCCGGTAGAAATTGTTTTTGTTACGTACACGGTACTCGTACAGGCAACGTTCGAGGCACAAAAAAGACCCACCTAGGATTAAATGTAACACGCTGTTGTAACAAGGTGTTAATTATTAAACTGGATACCTCAGTCATCCACAACTTTTTACGGTTCCGTAGCCAAAATAGCAATAACGAAACCCTTATAGTTTCGCCATGTCTGTCTGTCTGTCTGTCCAACCGCGGCTTTGCTCAGGGACTATCAATGCTAGAAAGTTGTAATTTTGCACGAATATATATGTTAACTATGCCGACAAAATGGCACAATAAAAAATTAAAGGAAAAAAATTTTTAGAGTGCCTCCCATAGATGTAGTGGGGGTGTTTTTTTTTTCTCATCCAACCTTGTAGTGTGGGATATCGTTAGATAGGTATTTTAAAACCATTAGAGGGTTGCTAAAACGATTTTTCGATTCAGTGATTTGTTTACAAAATAGTCAACTTTAAAGTGCAAATTTTCATTAAAATCGAGCGTGTCCCCTCTAAAATCTAAACCGGTGAGTGGAAAAATTTAAAAAAAATCAGAATGGTATTAAGTATATTTATCAAACTTACAAGGAAAACTATAACGGTGAAGTTTTCTTGTGAATTATTAGTAGTCTATACTAATATTATAAAGAGGAAAACTTTGGATTTCTGGATGTTTGTTACGAATTAACTCAAAAACTACTGGACCAATTTTCAAAATTCTTTCACTATTAGAATGCTGAATTATTCCAAAGTGCAATAGGCTATTTTTTTTTCTGGCTCGCGCGGTTTGTGCATTCGCCACAGACGCGTAAAAGGTAAGGAAACGAAATCAATAGAAAATACAGGATTTTGGAATACGGAATACGGAATTCAACAGGAGAAGACTACATGGGATTAAAACGAAAGAAATAAAGATATTTAACATAGGTACACATGATAAATTAAATTAAGTGAGATGAGGAATACATATTTAAATTTTAATATCATTATTATTTATACATATGTTCAATAAGTTATATATAGTTATGTCATTAGAGGCTAAAAGGACAGAGATGGACGTAGATAATGGGACTTTGTAGGATATAAGCTGTTCATTAAGGAAGGAGTTGTCATGGAGACATGAGAGAAATATATGATTAGTGTCTGCAATGCTCAGGCCACGCACTCACAAACATCAGACTCGACCAGTTTAAATTTAGCAAGGTTGGCGGCCATAGGCTATATTTATTAACAGAAAAAATTAGGGTTCCGTACTAAAACTACAATAATGTAACATAAGAATACATCAAGATCGACAAAAAACTTCGCGATACCATATGTCCAACTATTGTAGTTATGTCACTATAACGGCTTCGTGCGTGTCGGGTGTAGTTTTTGGGAAATTGAGCTGAAAAATATGTGTGAAGGGACCTTGATCAGAGACCTTTTTAGAGTTCTGTGCCCAAAAGGTAATAAAAACGGGACCCTATTGCTAAGACTCCACTGTCCGTCCGTCTGTCTGTCACTAGGCAGTGTCTCATGAATCGTGATAGCTAGACAGTTGGAACTTTTACAGATGATGTATTTCTATTGCCGCTATAACAACAAATACTAAAAACAGAGCAAAATAAATGTTTAAGGGGGGCTCCCATACAAAAAACGTGATTTTTTTTGCTCGATATTAATAACGGCAACAGGTACCTATTTATTTGTATAAATGTACTTTAAAAATAAATAATTAAATTAAAATAAAATAAATATTTAAGGTGGGCTCACAGCAAACGTGGTTTTTTTTTGCCGTTTTATGCTAATGTCTAATGTTGTACTTATAGGTACGGAACCTTTCGTACGAGAGTCCGACTCGCACTTGGCCCCTTTTTTTTACTTTGCCCGTGCGAAGCCGGGGCGGGTCGCTAGTTTGACTATATTGCAATTTAGCCAATTCAATTCTAAAACTCATTTAAAAAATATATATTAATAGCTCACTACAAGCAAAAACTCTGGGCAATATAATAGTTGTTGTCGTTTAGGAACATCAAAAGAACTGTTATTAAAATAGTTGGCAATAAAAGTAGATTAAACTGTAGTGGGTTATAATACTGCAGCCAAAAATATAATGAAGTTTTCGCTGTTTTCACAATTTTTGTGCAATAACATTTGAATAAACTTTCGGTTTTTCGTGTTTATGATAAAATTATTCATACTTTTGAAGTTAATTTGAGAAACTTAATTAAACTTACAAGTACCTAGAGAAGTACAAATATTATTTCTATTTTTTTTTTAAATTGAGGTTGGACACGCTTTTCGGTTTATTTTTGAAATTCTTACAACCCCTGCAGCCTTCGGCCTTACGAGCCCTTTCATTTAATAGGGTGAATTTTTTATTTTATTCGACTGGATGGCTAACGAGCAAGTGTGTCTCCTGGTGGTAAGAGACCGCCCATAAAAATGCGTTGGCAACCTAGAGACCTAAGATGGGATACCTCAAGAGCCAGTAATTTCACCGGCTGTCTTACTCTCCACGCCGAAACACAACAGTGTAAGCACTGCTGCTTGCCACGAAGCAAGCGTAAAGGGATAAGCGAGCAAGATGGTGGTAGCAATCCGGGCGGACCTTGCACAAGGTCCTACCATCTGCAAAAATGATATGGTTTGGAATACTTTTTTTTCTAATCTTTAAAACTCCTTCCATCTTAAAAATGTATTTATTTTCGTTACACATTTTTGTATGAATCACCGACTTGCATACATGTACCTACCAAATTTCACCTCAATTGGTCCAGTACCTACTATCGGACCAAATGGGCTAAGACAGACAGAAAGACAGACACACGAGTGATCCTATAAGGGTTCCGTTTATTACTTTTGAAGTGTGGAAGTCTAAAAACTAACTAGATAGATAGCACGTAGCGGTTCAAAGCAATTTAAATTATCACATGCTTTCAACCCCAACACATTGAAGCGTGTTGTGTAAATACCCACATACTGGTGACCAAGAAATTCCACTATCAACACGGGTAGCAGAACTTGATACTTCTCTTATATTTCTCATTGCTACTCTTTCTTTTCAGACTAGTTAGAAAGGGACACTCAACTCGACAAAGTTAGACGTTGCTACCTTGTTCCGACGGTTTTCTACGTATTGGGCGAAGTGGAAATCTTGCGGCGGAGCAGTTTATTACTTTCGCAATATCGCCGGCAAGCGATTCGATTCCACTGCACGGTACAAATTGATTTCTTTATAATTTGTCTATGTTGGTATGAGTTCAATAAGAACGTCGTGGGCTGTTGCTTCATCGTCAATCGAGTTAGCTGTTTAGATGACAAAAATTGTGTTTTATCTACTTAGAAAAGAGGACAATAATTACCTTATTTTTGTTTTAATACTGCAAATAAAAGCAAATGTTAAGAAATAACAAAAGGAACTTTAATTAATAAATAAAAATAAAACTGATTCTTCAAATTAAATTAAATCCAGAAATGGCCCCCGTGGTATTGTGCACAAAAGGTTGGCAGCGTTTCCTCGTTGAATAGCTGTGCGAACTATTTGAGAGAGATATTAGCTGCCGGCCGTTTGGTCACCAGTCGTGTCAACAAGGTGCTTTTTAAGTCTATGTGCGCCACTTAGAACCACGGGCTCAAGATATCCAAAAGGTATAAAATTGTATCTTGAACCAAGACAAGAATTTCCCTGATCGCTCAATGTGACTTCAGAACTTTGACATGCTACATGTAAAATGTCATCTAAATATACTGTAACATTTGTCAATGTCAATAAAAAAAATATTGAAATCTTATTTTATTATTGATTAAAATAATTGACATCTGTAATATTCCCGATTGATTATGTTACACCTTAATAAATAGGTACAGTTTAATTGTAATCATATTTACCTATTACGTTTCACATATTTTATTTAACTTTTTTTAATTCACTAATTTATTCAAACAAAACCGTTACTGTGCTAAGAAACAAAGCTATTTTAAACGGTTTGATTGTTCCTAAATTTAATCCGAACTGAGATAGCCTAGTAAATCTAGCTTTGTGTATGGTACGTCATAAATTTAGCCATCGGTGGGGCTCTATTGATGAGGTTGCAGTGGTTTTGACATTACCATAGCATCGCTCACACAATTAACGTGTTCTCAGGCGCACAACGGGCCAGCGTGTTAGGGGCTCTATGCTGCCTACACAATCGAGAGATAACATGTCAGCCTCCGACATGACTTGCTAAGTGCCCATTGATAAATATGAGGGGGGAACTGTGGACATTTTGCGAGGAATGTGGGTCTAAGGGCAATAGGATGGTGTACTAAGTAGTACGCAAAAAGCTTTGTTTATCCATCAAAATGGCGGCGTCATACCAAAATGCATTTTTTGGTTTAGGTCAGTCATTTATATTTAAGCAGTCGTATCTATTTCTTGAAGAGCTTAACATCCACTAAGAAAGATTTTTTGGAATTCCTGAGGGATAAATAGGGGGGGGGGGGGGTTTTATTTTATTGTATTTGTGTGTCTCAATCCGTATTAGTGAATAAATGTCTTCTGTCTTTCTTTTTTTCTTTCTTTGGATAGGGAATACCTAATAGAGATTAATATTTACATTTCAAATTTAGGCATTTTCTCCGTAACTACAATTACAACAGACTTCACATTAGCTGAAAATGAGATTCAGGATTTTTCGGAATTCTCGCGGGATGCATTGAATTAAAAAAATACGGAACGGACACTGAATCAGACAAGTACAGCTTAATATTCCACTTGAGCTAGAGATTAAGAGCTAATTGTTGGTAGTGGTCCTAGCAGCAAAAAAAATTGTCTGCGATTTGAGCAATTTCTACTGTACCTACTATTTATTTGACTGGCCTAGTTGGTGCAATGAATATTACCAAGGTACTCTTGTACCAGAAAAATCTATTACAACATCATACAATCTTCTTCTTCTTGGGCAAGAATAGGTATGGCAAAACAGGCATTTAACACCTACACTCATCAAATATTTCTAAGAGCACGAAGAAAAAAATCATCAAAACATTTATCTGGAGTACAGCCTTATATGGATGTGAGACCTGGACCATGACACAAAAGGATAAGCAAAGTTTGGAAGTATTCTAAATGTGGTGCTGGCAAAGAAAGGAGAAAATTAGTTGAACAGAAAAAGTCACAAATGAAGAGGTTTTGGAAAGAGTGGAAGAGAAGAGAACATTAATAGAAATAATAGAGAATCGAAGAGAGAAAATGATTGGTCTTCTTATACGACATGATGAGTTCATAAATGTCATCTTAGAAGGAAAAGTGGAAGGGAAGCGAAAAAGAGGGAGACCGAGAATTGATTATACAAAGCAAATAAAAGAGAAGGTAGCTGTCATGACGTATAAGGAGGTAAAGGAGGCAGCTTTGAGTAGAGAGAAGTGGAGAGCCATTCATCCGCTACACCGACAAAAGTGTAACTCTTAAATAACAAAGAAGACTCTTGTAAATAAGTACTGGAGCTCTAGAACTATTTTACCATTTATTAATCAACCAACGACCCTCTATTTTGCTTATCGAAAAAGAATACAAGAAAATACGGACGCTTCAAAGTTTAACCTTTTTATTTCGCATCCTAATGGAGAATTCCAGCCTAAAGCATTAATTATGACATAAATAATTAAAATCCACTAAAAAATTAAAAAGCTTCGCGCTCATCAGACGTGAAAAAAATTATCATCACAAATTGACATGGCGGGGGCACCATGCGTTGAGTGCTGTTTCCTTTTGTGCCTGTGTGTTGTAATTTTAATGAGTTTCGCAGCTACGAGCAGTACACAGATTGGGGACAGGGTGTCAACATTATCCCATTACCTAATGGGATAATCTGTATTAGATTATGTAGTCTGTATGCTTGTGAAGACTCGACTATTTGATTTGCTTGATTAGGTACTGATATTTTAACCCAAAACGTACTTAAGGCATTATTATAATTTAATAATCAATAAAAAAATATTTCATTCAATTTTGCTATGGTTTCTTGCTATGACAAGTGACAAAAACGGTATACCTTTACCTACCGTGCTATAATATTCAACCGCCATAATATTGTTTTTTATTTTCACTACTCATTGTTTACCATATTAATCAAATGACAGAATCTTTGTTTCCCATAATATTCATTTCAATAATTTAATTTTTCATAATCATTGTAAGCCATAAGTATCACATGCCATAATATCATTTGCCATCCATGTAAATGGTGAGTATCGACACTATATACTGATAAATCCCATACGTCAAACAAGCTTTAGAATTAGGTAAATTTTAATCACATAGATTAAGTTAGGTTAGTATTGCTACATTTGATTTGTGCGAGCAAGCGAAGCGAGCGACAAGACGGTTCGTAGAAAAAGCGATTCGGATAGGTTAGGTTCAGAAGGCTAAGGCGGGAGCTACGAGTACGCTCTGGTGTAGATGATAATTCATTATCAGTAACATTTATATGTTGCACCGACGTCGCTATCGTAGGCTTGTGGTAGCGAAGGAAGAAGGTTGTAAGTTCAGAAACAAAACACATACGTTAAAACAGAAAAAAGAGAAAGAGAAAAAAAGTCACATTTTTTTCTTTTTTTTAAGCTCAGAAGACCAAAGTAAGTTTAATTGATGTAAATAAACTTCCACAAACAAATTATTCACGCGTATCGTTCCGATTTTTTTTATTTTTTTTTATTAATTATCACATTTTACAAAAATAACAACTTAAAAATATTTTAACACGTTGAGTGCGGTACGGATACTATTTTCCCGTTTTCTTAAGGGCTCAAATGTTATTTCAGCACCACCTCACTACCACCGCTATTAATTTCGCCAGCTATAAGCGACCCAGTTGTCATTAGCCCTCCCCTTAATGCATCATAATTTACTGCAGGCCGTATTAAGCAAACAAAATTAAAACTTCACTAAACACAAAGGGATTGTGGAAATTGCAAATGTAAGGCATTCAGCCTTAAAATATAAGTTATTAAAAACTTCATTGATATCTATGAAGCAAGGAGTTTATAAAGAGGCACCGACTTCAAAGTAGTAGAAAAATATTTTCATTGTCTTTTGGAGTCGGTTCAATTTTTTGTTTTAATTTTTTTGTGAGGTTATTACGTCAACAGTATAGGTTTAGATCTGTAAAAAAAACGCGCAAGTTGCATTTCATTGGGAGGCTGTAAAGCTAAGGAATTTTTACTCGTAGTAGCCAATCGAGAGCCGCAATATAATGTAACTTGCACGATTTTTCTTGCAGATCTAAAATAGATTTTAAGAAATCAATATTACTGTTGTTTGTGTATTCATTGATTCAGGTGTTAGTTTGCGGAGGACCTTATCCATAAACGACGACCTTTTAACCCTAAAAAAAAACTGACTTCTTTCTTAAACTAAGTTCTAAATTCTTTCGTAAACTAGTTAATAAGCAGCCAAGTAACAAAGTTCACTGCTGTGCGAGAATATTTTCATACTAACAGGCATTTGATTGCTTTGAGGATCTGTCTTCGAAAACGTTACCTACTTCAAAACGTGAATAAACTTATCAAGTGCATGTGTCCGATGGACCAATAATATAAGTCCGTCGAGCTCCTTGCTAGGGAATGAATAATGTAATATACATGTGTTGTTTAAATATATTATTATGTAAATAAACTACCGTGAGCCTCACACTCATATTTAATGAAATAACACCGGGAGAAAAAAATAGAAGAAGGGCTGCTTAGCCCGAAACATATCTAGCTAAACTCGATTTAAGACGTGAGTTATCCGGTGTTATTTAATTAAATTGATTGCACAAAAATAAAAATAAAAACACATATTATATGTAACAAACATTAAGATACATGTACAGTCGAGTTCATAAACTTGTAAGCAAAAATTTGAGCAAAAATATCTGAACACGACTCTATTGTTACCGGCGTAGAGGCGGGCGTGTTCAAAAATTTTTGATAACATTTTTGCTCACAAGTTTAAAAACTTGACTGTACAAAGGTAGACTTGTACATTTTTATCAGTTACGAAGCTTTTTGCTTCAGTGGGCGTAATGTGAGATTATTATCTTGATTTTTCTATAAACAGGCTTGAAGGGCTTTGCGTTGAAAACTGCCTATTAGTGACCATTATCCTGAATGAAGTCAGCCGTTAGTTTTACTTGAGCATCCTTTTTATGGTCGCCTCATTTCCTTGTTAGTGAAATGTGAGCACTGAAGGAACGAAGTGAATTACTTTGTTACGAAATTGTGGTCGGCTTGGTTTTCTCTCGTCAGCATTTTCAAGAACAAGTTGTTAATAATTATTAGAATAATTATTCTATAGACCTGTTAAATCGTAAAAATGTTTAAACAAGTTTATGATGAGTCAAATGTAAAAATATGAACTTATCAAAGATTCAAAAATAAGTACCACAGACGCAATAAGGCGCATAATCTGGCGCAATAAGGTCGTAGTAACATGTTTTTGAGTGGTTCTAATAGATACTTGTTTTAGCACTTGACTGTACATATGGTTTTTAAATCAAATTTATGGATAAATTCAACGTTCAATTTAAAGTCAAAAGGAGAATCAGTAATTAAATTAATAATGTTTGTTAAAAAAATTATTAACAATAAAAATCTTTCCAAATTGAAAATCTCAACTTCAAAGGAGATCACACAAAAAGATGGACGTTAAATATGTATCATAAAATACAAGATGCTTCTGCACAGCGCATTCAATTCCGTATCCATTCAGCTGAATGCCAAAGTAGACTACTTTAAAATGCCAAGATAGGGAGTAAAAGAATATAAAGGCAAGTGAATTGACTCAGTAGATGGAAGGGGCGGTCAATCGAAGCATTGAGACAAGTCATTACGAGCTAACACCGCGCTGGTACCACTCGGCCGCTTGCCAAGCAAAATTCAAGCAAAATCCATACATGTCCTATGTGTTGTGTGATCTAATTGAAAGACGAGACAAGTTATTGCGGCATTCAACAAATTTCGTTCGGTATAATTAGTTAGTAGGATAATTTTAATTTTAGGACGTTATAGTTAGTACACACCGATGGTATTTATGATTTATAAAAGCTTACAAAATTTTAACTCTTATTGCTATAATGCAACCCTCTTTGATTAAAATATGTTTATATGTAAGCGATAAGACCACCTACTGCTTACCTTGAGTTGGTGGTAGGTACAGTCGAGTTCATAAACTTGAGAGCAAAAATTTGATCAAAGATATCTGAACACACTTGTACGCTATTAACAATAGAGTCACAGTATAACAAGTTTTCCCTAAAGTAGGCCGACGCTTTTGAAGTTGAGCGATACCGCAGCCTATATAGGTGTTTACGCAAGTAAGGAAGGGTTGTCACAAGTTTAAAAACTTTAAGGTCTTATCTTTTACGAATCGGTACATATTGGTATTGCGAAATTATATAAAACAAAATGAATTAGGGGTGGCATACTTACTAGGGGTGAGGGAGGAGTATAGATTAGTAGGTAACCGACAAAAACCTTCGGCTTTTAGACTTAACTTAACTTATGTATGTATATATTTTGTAAAATTAATTAATTATGTAATAAATAAATAAATAAATAAAGAAATAAATTAAATCTTAGTTCTTTATTTATGCGAGATGAAGATTTGCACGCACTCACAGTACATGTTGTATGCACCATAATATTTTTATTATAAATTTAAATGTTAAAAAAATGCGATAGCCCTAGAAGACTTGTCCCAAGCTACTAAGAACGGCGAAGTATGCCTGGCTCTTAACCCGCGTCTCACCCCTCACGCCCCGCATGATTGCTCAGTCTAGATGTCTCCGTCGGCTTACTACTGTGATAGAGTTCTATTTTTGATGCTCACAAGTTTATGAACTCGACTGCACTACGAATAATAAGGGGTAATTTTCTCTCTGTGTACCTTTCTTTTGTATCGCTTACTATATTTGGTACATAATAAAGAGTCATTGTATTAAATGATATTGTAACGGATAACTTACGTCTTAAATCGAGTTTAGCTCGACATTCGTCATTGTATTGTATTATATTATTATGTTTCATACACGATTATGTTTAAAAAAAAACATTTAGGGTCTGTTTCACGACTTGTCGACTTTGTGTCAGATAAAAGTAATCTCATCTTTGTTTATTCGGACAAAACAAACGGAAACGGCATCACTGATATCCGTCACTTAAAGTTAGTCGACAAGTGGTGATACAGGCCCTTAATGTTACATTAATAAGTAGTAAGTGACTTTTTTTACTTTCTCGTTCACCGTGACTAAATTTTAGAACACATTTTAAATATTTATACTTAGCGTAGATTGTACATTATTAACCTTTTGAATATCAATAGCACTGCATTAATATAAAACGTTTTAAAGACAAAACAATATCCGAGATGAGTTTTCTTGCTACGAAACTGGTTTGAAATTTCACGGAGTAGTCGTTAAGAGAAAGATAAGTGAAATAACTATTTGAATGGGTATCGTGGTAGTTTAAAGTTCTTGTCGAACCATCTCAACATTCGACCACTGTCGCTTCCTTACGCTCTGGCAACACTTTTAATGACTTCGGTATCTTGTACCAGTTAGGATGAAGTTTCTGAGACTCAGTAGAGAGGTGAATATTTTAAGTAGTTATAACGTGACGTCGTTTGTTAAGTGGTTCTTTATGATGGAAAAACAGTGGCCGAGGATCAGAAAACGTTCAGATATAAACTAGTAGTTAAAAACCTACTTAATCTTTAATTTCTTATACAAAAGAGAGTTGAAAGCGATGTCAAGAGAGAAAAAATATGGAAAACTTCAGCTTTTTCGCTCCAAAGCGTTGGAGACGTCAATGAATATGAAGTCATGATTTTTTTATTTTTACTTATTAATTGCATGTGTATGTTTAGTCCAGATTTTTAAGTGAAATTTTACCCACCTCTAGTGTCAGATTAAATAAATGAAATAAAAATGTAATTCATTTGAAATTTACTGTGCTTAAGTATGTAGATAGATTACAATAACGTTAATGCAATGCATAGAAGTAGCAGTTTAAAAACCTTCCACTATTAAAAAATGGTTAATAATCCATACTAATATTATTAATTCGAAAATGTGAGTGTTTGTATGTTTAAAAATACAAACTGAAATATAGATGCACAGAAAATCCAGAAAAATAAGACCATCACTGGGAATCGAACCCAGGTCCTCGGTATTCCGTACCGCGTGCTATACCGCTACACCACTGATGGTCAACGGTACCGACACGAATTTCCCCTATGCACCTCATATCTCAGCTTGTGGGTGAGCGGTTAGTTCCAATGGAGTGCCGAAAAAGTTTCTCGATGAGGGCTACGGCATAGATGTCGCTAGCGTCACTGCTTAAGTGGCTAAATAAGAAACAAACAAGCTGAGATATGAGGTGCATAGGGGAAATTCGTGTCGGTACCGTTGACCATCAGTGGTGTAGCGGTATAGCACGCGGTACGGAATACCGAGGACCTGGGTTCGGTTCCCAGTGATGGTCTTATTTTTCTGGTTTTTCTGTGCATCTATATTTCAGTTTTTTATTTTCAATTTGGGTTTTACGGGATGACCGTATAAGAAAAAATTTGGAATTGAAATAAAAAATACAAAAAGATTCCAAAAAACCAATCTTAGTTTGTATGTTTGTCCGTCTTTCACGTCAAAACGGAGCGACGGGTCGACGTGATTTTTGGCATAGAGAGAGTGACATAGGCTACTTTTTATCCCGGAAAAATGCACAGTTCCCGAGGGAACAGCGTGCGATAACCGAATACCACGCGGGCGAAGCCGCGTGCAACAGCTAATATGAAATGAAGACAAATCATGCAAATCTTAACACTGTGAAGGTGTTATCCATTACAACCCATTATACCCCAATTTTGTAACGAATCAATTGACTGTTGAAAATTAAATTAAATTATAATTAAAAACAACAAAAACACATTACCCCTTCGTTTTAATCCGTAACGCGTGCCGTTAACAAAAATCTCTAAAATCCAATCAAAAGCTACGCTTCGCTCTGCAATGCCACCCCCTTTCATTGAATATGACGAAATAACAGACCGTAACAAAACAATCTATACATTTCCATTATGGGTTCACAAATACGTGGTGTTTTTGTATGAAATTGGCTGAGACCGGACACAGGAAGGGATTGTTGGAACAGACCAGACAGATTAATTTTGTCGCTGGTTTTGATTGGAGGATGCATATAAAACCATGCATTTAAATGTTTCCAAATGGACATTTTAACTTTAAATTTATCAGTGCCGTTTGTAATTTAGATATAGTTTAATTGGCGTTATGATTGCGTTGACCTATTTTGCGGTGGCTATGTAATTTTGTAGCTTATTGGAAAACCTTTTTTAAGTCATATTGTTTGTTTTGCTGACATGATATGGCATGTCTAAGAAGTTAACTGTCGAGAGCATAAATATCTATACGTACAGCCGTAGTGTCAAATACATGTACTTACACATCGATAGGATAATGGCATAAAGATGTATAGATATATTTGACGTCTTGGTAACGTACAGATATTTACGACCTTGGCTGTAAGTACACGTGACAAATTGAAATTAAAAAAAACTTTATATCTACCTACTTAAGTAGGTACATCAAACGCTTATTCTGACTTGAGGTGTGACTAAGAAAATTTTAAAATCTTTATAATTTCTAAGTCTAATATCTACAAATCTGCAAACCCGATTTTAATAAAGATTTATTAAAAAAAAAAACATCCAAACCGACTCATCCGTATAGAAGCTACAATGTCACAGACAGACTAGATATAATGTTTAAACATCAATTTTCTTACGTAGGCATCTCCCTTTATCAAGACATACAATAATTTTATTCTGCTACGCTAAACAAATAAACGTGTACTTTTGGTCAATTGCTCAACGAGTATGTAAGCTAAACCAAAAGATGAACAAGCATAATGCGTTTCACGTGTCAACAGTAATGGTTTTCAGATTAATTTTGCCAAGTTGTTTCGTTGAGAATAATCCGCTTAAAAAGGGGTAGCCTTAACAGGCAGCCATTTTACATTTTGTAGAGCATCGCAACTTTGATTAAGCTTCTATAAACTGAAACACTACAAGAAAATAGTATTTCTTCCTATAGGTGTGTCTAAAAAAACTGACTACCTATCTATAGTTATAATGTTTTAAGCTTCCGCGATTCTCACTCGTTAGTCGTTAATTAAAGTAAAATATTTTTTTATACATTTTGTACCTACGCTGACTGTATTATTTATTAATTGTACTTGTATATTGATATTCAAATTACATATCCGTACCAAGTTGTTGTAAGCCAATGCAATTAGGTAATAGGTAGTAGTAAGTTTTACAATTCGAGCTGGAAGATTTGAGCTAAACAAACGGAAAATATAAAATCAAGATCTCATAAAAAAATGCATGAATGAAAGAAGTAAGGTGTTGTCATAGAATACTTTATTCCTAAAGAATTAGGCAAAAGTATATTATAATCAGTAGCTAATCTTTTGGATATTAGAATCTTAAACTGAGAGAATGATAAAGTAATTGAGTTCCCAAAGAAGTGTCATCTCGATGGCTGGGGTGTTTTAAAATATGTGCGAGCAATTTCACGGTAGCCGAACCTGCAGTGGGCGCCGACAAGGCTCAAATGAAATATTGCTGATTAACACTCATTCTGCTTCGTTGCGTTTCTTGCAGATAACGTTATCATCAGCATTGTTACGTTTGGGATAGAACGAAATATCTGAGATGGAGGTTTGTTATTTATACTAAATTTTACTGATAGCAAACGGCCTCGTGTTTAAAATGTAATGCCCAATATGTAGATGACACGCAGCTGTCGCTTTTGTTGTTTAACCTTTTCGACGCCAACGACTCGTATATACGCACCGCAGGTTCCACGCCAACGACCGATATATACGCCGATTACTTCAATGCAAAAGCAACCCTCGCTCAATTTTGTTAAGGTTCAATTTAGGAATTGCAATATAGAAGCCTGTCGTATGGGTGATGTATGATGTCTTTTATATTTGACGTGGCGGCGAAAAGGTTAAAACATAAGGATGGCAACTACTGGAATAGTGACCAGCATTCGCATGTCTACCTTAAATAAAGAGGTAGGTAAACTTGAGATTAGATTAGATTCGATTTATTTATTGCATTCTGAAAAAATACATTATAAACACCATGTCAGGTAATTATAAAAAATCACAAAAAAGCAATTATATGTTATTTTGATTCTTGAACAAAGGCCGCATAAACGAAGTCTCTGGTGTCCACAGATTAGATGAAAGGATGATATTGGTAAGGCAGTCGGCAGGAATTGAAGGAAGAGAGCTTACAATCTAGTTCAGTAGCATAGATATAGTAGTGGACTGACACAGGCAAATGATATGCATTTGTCTACTTGTAAGTAGGAATAGGGAGTATTTACTACATAAGAAACTTCCATCGTATGGCATAACCCTAAAATGCACACATTACAATAACAATTTCTCATTTTATAGCGCCGTTCAAACACGAAATATTTGTGCCTCTTCGAGACAAAGCTCAAATATGCAAGCGTCAACATTCCCCATTCTTTCTTCACGGATATTTCTTTAAAACAAAGAAAAAGGAAACGTAAATATGCACTAGTCCCTGTAACGGAAAATGAACTAGTCTGCTGCTATATTATTGTTTAACGGGGTCGTTAACCCCTAGGGCGAGAACGCCTTACAACTTTGCAGTCTATTATTAATGACAAGCCCTTACGCCCCCTCGCAAGTGTAATGCAAATTATTGCACAATATTTTGTTTGTTAAACTTCGAGTAGAAACGGCTGAGGTAGGGACGGGATGGAGTTCCGCTTCAGGATAACTGGATTAACAAGAAGAGTTTAATTGTTTGCGAGTAGGTATGAATGACGTGCTTTTAGCGTCAACTGAACGAGCCAAAAATGTACTTTAGTTTCATTTGTTACAGACACATGTCATTAAACCTACTTCTATTTAGCAGCATTTAATGGCCAACGGCTAGAGATTTTTTTTGTTTTTAGAATTTGGTGGAAATCAAGCAAACGGATCTTCTGATAGTAAGGGAGCACCAACACCAATAAACGTCGGCAATATCACAGTATATCAGACAAGAGGCCAAGAGATCTAAAAGAAAATATCTTATTTGTACACGAGAATATAGCAACACATGTACTACAGTTTAGAGCGAGATTATCCAGGAACATATTAGTAGAAATCCCAACGGACCTTTCAACAGGTCTTACTATCCAGAAATAATATTCTTAGTCGACAATCTTAAAGGTGTTGTTCCATTTTAATAATGACAACTAAACAGTGGTGTGAACGAGTACTTCGTATGTGAGTCTGACTGACGCTGGACCGGTGTTTTTACTGAATGAATGATACTCCACTATAGGACAAGGGCGTTCTCAGTTTCCTTCCATTTGTCTCTGGCTATTGACCGCTCCAATTACAATGAAGATGCGGGAGAGACAGGTGCTTTAGGATCAGGTGGAAGACAAGAATGCATGCGGTTGATTACCGACTTGCTGGACTGATATTGTGAAAAGGCAACTAAAACTTAAGGTAACTATAATCGTAAAGCTTCTAACCGGCAAAAATAAAAGAAGTCTACGACATACCATATACTCGGAAATATCGCACCCTGCACCTCGAAATGTCTGCACAATCACGACTATTCTAACAAGAGTATCCGACTAAGAAGACGACTAATCCAAGTGAAAAATGTTTAAAACATAGCGGGGAATATCCTTTTTAGAATTACTAAAACCAAGGTTTTTATTATGAAAACAAATCTTTTGCTTTAACATGTTTAGCGCTAAGAACAACCCTAGCTTTTTAATTTTAATAAAACACACGCGACGCGAGTTAACTATTACAGCGGAGCAATGAAGTAATTTGCATATGTTCGCAGTAAATAATACTTTGCACGTTAAAGCTGATTGGCTGAAAAATCAGGCGCTTAATACCAAGAATTTAAAATTAAGCGTTTGACTGTTTTCACATCTCTATATTATTATGATAGAGTATACTTTGCCTGCCAGTGCTTGAATAATAAAGGTGAAATACTTTTCCGTAACGAAACCAGTTCAACAGTTTAAGCGTGAAGAGGTAGCAGACAGAGAGAAAGACAGACAGTATGGATATCATCAGTAATATAAATACGAAAGTTTGTGAGTGTTTGTGTGTTTTTTGTACGTTTGTTACGTCTTCACGCTAAAACGAACGGATTTGGATGCAATTTGTTATGTAAATAGCTGGACAACTGGAATAATATACTGGCTACACAAGTTTAAAATATTTTGCATGTATTTTTGATAAAATATGTCGCACTATACATTGTATTTAAACCATCTTCTTTGTACCATGTTTGAGCAAATAAATGAATGATTACTGATTACTGCTACTTTTTATCCCGATATTCCCACGGGATCAGTATAATATCAAAATTACAACCGCTACATAAAATTTGGATGTGGGTGTTTTGTACTGTTCATACTTATATATACTTATATACTTATACTTATATACTTATTAATATTATAAATGCGAAAGTAACTCTGTCTCTCTGTCTGTTACGCTTTCACGTCGAAACCGTTGAACCGATTTTGATGTAATTTGGTATAGAGATAGCTTAAGGCCCAAGAATTAACTTAGGATACTTTTTATTCCAGCAGAGGGCGCCACTTAGGTCCACGCAGACGAAGTCGCGAGCATAAGCTAGTATTTAATAATAAAACCCACTTTATCTTTGTTCAAAATTCCCATGGATTGGTCAAATCCTCAAATTTGGACTCAACTACTGGTTTTAATGGGTTACGTGTGTAAATGCTAGTTTACTTATTTTAAGAGATTAATTTATTGTATTAAGTACTAGGTACGAAACCAGTTGTATTGTTTATTAACAAACAAGCTAAGCTTCAAATAATCATGACGCCTAGTTGATAATTAAATGCTCCTTTAAAACTCGAAACAGTCCGAAAGCGTAAACGAAAAATAATTCCCTCGGTTCTGGAAAGCATTTCCCCTAATTGTGTTAGAGTTTGAAAACATGGAAATTAGCTTCTTTTAGTTTATTTTAATCCTATTCTAAGTGACAAGTCGACAGCTTGCGTGTACTCCGGAGGGTCCCACAAGGAGGGTGCATTAGCTCTATTATTTTTCAATTACGTGTGATTAATATAGCAGTGCCCTAAGTGTAGGGGTCATTGCTTTTTTGCTGTTTCATTATAAGATTCTAAAATATACGCCTTCAGTCTTCGTGTTAGAGGCTCTTCCACTAATAGAGTAGTACACCCTTAGTTTTAAAAGGTTGGTAGTTAATTACGCTTAATAAACGAGATAGTTGTAGGTGCGGTTAAAATATGTAATTGCACCTCTAATTTGAGAGATAAGTAATTTCAATCAACACCCGCAGTCCTATCAGAGGCGTGGCAACGCGACAATCTGATTTCACCAGGTTACCTAAATATTTTTACAAGTGACGTTAGTTATGAAAATAATGGCAAAGGTGGTGTCGATTAACTGCAAGGCGATTGATTTCAAGACGTACCCAACTCACGCTTTCCTCACGCTGATAAAATGGCTAAGGTTGTGGAAACTAACTGCGAGATGACGAATTTGAAGACTGGTCACTCACGCTTCCCTCACGATTCGGATTGCCTATCGAAAATTTTCTCTCCACGCTACTGATTGGTATTTAACTGAATTACCTTTTTACAAGATTTTATTAAACTTGCAACGTATATACCTATGTATGTATTTGCGGGTCAAATCTTGCTAGTTGAATTTGACCCTTGCACTTCCTGTGGTCGGATTGACTTTAAATTTGGCATACTTATGTATCTCTGGTGACAATGCAATAATCTGGCAGTGACTCTTGGTGGTCCGGCCAGCATTGTCTCTGCAGGATAGAACTCCTCAACGGTTCATGGGATCGACTTGAAATTTGCTATGAAATGTAAATGAATTAATGACTTTATGACAATGTAAGTACAGTCAACAAAAAAAGCTTGTATTAAAATGTTTTTTTTTTACCAAAAAGCTTATTTCATAAATGATGTGGAAATAACATATCTTCAAATTATTCTATTTGTATAGATGTAGTGAAAAAAGTTTTGACACAGGCCAAGTAAAAATCAATCTTATGTATTGTCATAAACATTTTTTGACATAACTTTTCTCACTTTAACTATAACATACCGCCATATACATAGCGCCAAGGTCCTACGAAACAAAAAAATAATTATAATACAACACGAAACCTACCACAGTTAAGTGGAGGGTATAAATTAAGAATGGCGACGGGTGTAATGCGTCACTGTCGAGCGCTGACTTGACACATCCCAAGACTGGGAGAATTAGTCATGAAAAAAAGGTCAGACTGACCAAGGAAAGTTAACCTCGTCTAGACTGAAATTCAGTAGTACCTAGTATTCTTGAGTGTTTTGTTGTATCAGAAAATTTAAGCAAGAAAGGCAGGATTAGGTATTAGAACAACAATGACACCATTAATGTTTTTTAAACCCTGATGCAAAAAGAGGGGTTTTAAAAGTTTGACGCTAATGTCTGTCTGTTTATGTATCTGTCTCTCTGTTTGTCTGTGGCATCGTAGCTCTCAAACGGATGGACCGATATCGATGCGTTTTTTTAGAAATAATAGAAAATAGAAATCATTTATTCTTGACAAAGTAGCGTAGCATAACAAAAAGAAAGTTGTATGCACGAAAAAATAATTGAATAATAATTTTACGTACTTAATTTCCTTGCGGTTGTTCTTAGCTATGTTTGATAAAAATCGGTACAGCCGTTTTTGGGGTTCCGTAGCCAACTAGGAAGGAACCCTTTTAGTTTCGCCATGTCTGTCTGTCCGTCCGCGGCTAAGCTCAGAGACCGTTAGTACTGGAAAGACGAATTTTGCATGAATATACATAACATTCACCGCCGCCAGTGGTAATGTAACAAAAAGTAAAATAAAAATTTTTTGGGGTAGGTACCTCATGACGTAAAGTGGGGGTGTTTT